>NC_029775.3:27110237-27136597 GCF_000817695.3 Arachis duranensis
TTTTATTCTTGTTCCTCTACTTCTACTTTCTGCTTAGTTAAGCTTATGAATTGTAGTTTTCTTCACACGCAAGTAATCTCATTTCCTGAATGATGTGTTTTTTATTTTGTAATTTTGCTTTACCCGTTTTCAAGGCTCCTCGTATAATATATCCTTTTCAATACTTTTGTATATATTTTACTTTTAGAGGTCGTAATACCTTGCCACCTCAACTTTATGACTTAAGCATAAGACTCTATGTGATAGGGTGTTACAGAGTTCACCTAAACCATCAAAATCGTTCAATTTCTCAATACCCAAACTCAAAATTCATGAAATTGAGGAGAGGAAGAACTGGGCGAGAAATACAAGTTTCTTACTACTTTGTTCGAATAGAATTGAAAAGAATTCCAATACAAACACGTGGTCGTTGACGGCTTGTCAACCAAAACTCCGGATTAAAAGTTATGAACGATTAAACTTCATTGGTGAGACTTAGGGATTTTCAGCATTGATTTTCTGTCTTCTGAGTGCTTTCAATGAAACAATGGAGAGAAGGGTTGGAGTTAAGCTTATATAAATGGGCCTTGGGCCCGGTTTAGATCCGGTTCGATTGGTTTGGTTCGTTGTCTCGATTTTGACCCAAAATCTTTAAAATTAGTGTCAAAATTCGTATTTTTAATATTTCTACTCTTCTAGATTATAAAAATTTAATTTTCTAATTTTGTTGAATAATAATTAATTTATTGACTAATTATTTATTAATTTCACGGGGGTTTAAAGCACAAAGCGCGAATGGCGGTCGTGCGGCGTTGAACGACGGCTCGAGGCGGCTCTTCTTCTTCATCTTCTTCTTCTTCTGCATGATTCTTTTTACTACTTTTGGATATTTCTTTCTCATAGGTTCTATGTTTTAGATGTTTATTCTTTTTGAATTTTGGATAATTTTTTAATAATTTTAGATGTTTATTTTTTGAATTTTCAAACGTTATGTTTCTAATAATTTTAAATGTCTCATTTTATTAGGTTTTGAATGTTACTTTTTATTATGTTTTAAATATTTCTTTTTATTAGGTTTTGGATATTCTTTTTATAATAATTTTATATGTTTGTTTTTATTTGATTTTAGATGTTTTTTAATTTGATTTTAGATATTTGTTATGATAATTTAAATTCACATTCTCTAAAAAAAATTATAATTGATTATATATATATATATATATGTATTTTTTGGCTACCTAATAAAATTAAAAAAATATTTTATTGATTTGACAGTGAGACAAAATTAAGTCTCAAATTTTTCAATTCCCAATGAAAAAGTTCCCATACAACTCCTCACACAAAAATGTTATTTGAGAATTTGTATATAGCTTCAATCACCTCTTCCATTCGTATTAACCTAACTTTTGTAGTATGTTATTATGAAATATATTATAAAACAAATTAATTAATTCACAAACATATCAATAAAATTTTGGCCGTAGAATGTCGCTTCTTAATTCTTATGCAATGCTATGCAATGTAATGTACAATAATAACAAAATAACTCCATACATTTCCTCTCAAATATGTCTTACCCAAAAAATATATGCTTCTCGCATGTAAAATGAACCTCCATTATTTATAATTGATAGCCAGAGCAATAAGACATGTGACATGAATGAAGAGAACGTCATACAAATACAATCCTATTTATGTGCATAAATCACATGTTGGCGTGACTTAATATTTATTATCTATTTCTTTCTTTTTTTTGACTGTTTTATCTTTATCAAAATTTTATTCAATAAATATTCAAATTAATATTTTAAATTTTATGACTCAAATTAATTTTTCAAATTTTTATTTACTCAAATAGTTTTTATTTTATTTCCGTGTTGACATCAATTTATTATTAGAAGTTAATGCGTACATAAAATATGATTTAAAATTTCAATATTTATTTAAATAAATGAATAAATTAATTATTCGATCAATACAAATTGATTAACTTTATAATTTGATATATGCCTAAAATTCAAGAGATTGATATGAGCATTTAAATGTATGCTTAGTTTACCGTTTCATTCTCTAAATCTACATTTGCATGTTTTGAATGAAGAGCCAGTGTCCGAGTAACTTTTTACTAGTTGAATGTGATGTGTTTTTGGATTTAAATGTATGTTGAGGCAAAAACAATTAGAAAGTTGTTTTTGCATTCTCATATTCACATTGAGATATATTTGGTCAGGATTGTTGTTTACCACGTGTATTATACAGAAAAGATTTTAGAAAAGTAAAAGAGAAGGTATAAGGTTTTCTGACAAATGCACTAACTATAGGCTTATTCAGTTTAAATTAATGGTTGTTCAGTCTAGTTAGAGGTGATACAATTTAGTGGTCTCCAAATATGATATATATGATCTGGTTATATAGAGACATATTTTGTTACTTTCTAACATTATAAATACACCTAATCAACTGCATCAAAAACAAAAAAATAGGTATTTATCACATTTGAATGAAAACACTAATAACCAAAAATCAACTTAAAAAACAGACAATGTAATGTTATCTTAAATGAAATATCCAAAATCCCTCTTTACTGCTTTAAATTGCACTAGTCTAAAGTAATAAAAAATTAAAAGATTACGTACAACAAACTACAATCAATCTTTTACTATAATGACAAATTTACTTCTAATCAAGAGATAAACTTCTTTTTTGACTCTTCATTAATGTTTTCAGTAACGTGGACAATGCATTTAGTCAGTATAACGATTTTCTTCTTCCATGACCCACCTGTGTATGATCCTCGCATGATTTTCTTCAAAAATCCCTCAAATACAAATCTTCCAAAACACTCAAATGCATAATATGTGGCTTGCCTTCATAGATTTATAACACTATTTAGTATAAACCCCAAAAGTCTCTAATGGTTCAGCACCTATAAACTGCTACTAGGCATAGTGGTTTTAGAAAGTTGTTTTGTTCATAAACTGTGGTGGCCCACGACGGCTCTTACCCACTTTTTGTGCATGTAATATGCGACAACTTTAGGTGTTTTTTTGTTCTATCGAGCTTACATGTAAACCGCTATGTAATGTACCGGTTTATGCTTTCTTCTACGTCATTCATAATCTGTAACTACCTATAGTGTATTATATATTGTAGAAGAAGTCTCTAGTACGAGTTGTGAGATGGATTGAGAACTGACAGGTCGAGGCGGTTGACGAATCGTCTGACTGGAGCAATGTGGGTGGTACCTGCAAAGACACTCCAATGCCTAAGTCAAAATGGATCTGAAAGGTATAAAGTGTGTGGGACAAATGACGTACCTGAGGGAGCCTTTGGCTCCCCTTTATATAGCTAGTGAAAATGATCTCATCTTATCTTATTTAGCTAAGATAAGGAAGGTATTTGAATTTGAATATTGGTTAGAAGATGTAGAGGCCGGTTTGGACCTTCTAGAGAGAAGGGGTGGGGCCACCTCCGGGTATCTGAGTCAGAGGCCGTTTTGGGTGCGGGACCCGAGGGCCGGGTCCGTAATAGTTGCCCCTGCAGTGGGAGAACGAGCAAGGTCGGTCTCGTCGCTGGAGGATTTGGAGTCGTCGTTCTCCAAAGTCGTGATTTGGGAGGCTCGTAATCCGGTTTTGCCAGTCAAGGTCGGGAGCCGCGGGAGTTTTCTGGTTTTCTTGGTTGGTTTGGGCGTTTTATGATTTGCCCGTTGTTCTTCTCATAAGGGAGTTTGTCAGTTACGTTTTTCCAAGCGTCATGATGGCATTTAATACGAGGGGATGTTTCGATCTTCCCTCCCATTTTTGCCTTTTGTCTTTTCCTTTTTCGAAAGCATTTGGAAAACCGCTTTTCTTTCTCTTCTTCGCTTACTCTCTTGCTTCACATTCTCTCTGGATATTTTCAAATTTTTTTTGTTTCACTCGAATACTCTAGGAATTTGTTTTGTGGTTTGTGCCGCTTTTTGACTCTCTGTTTCTATTAGGTTGGTGCTCTTCTCTTTATCTTTTGGTTTTTGCTTTTTTCGTTCGTTCGACTTGTGCTTCGTATTTTGCTCTTATGTTGGGATTGAGTTTCGGATATGGGTAGTGGGTTTGTTTAGAGGGACGAGCACCACTATTTTTAGGCGTAGTTTTAAATTATGATAGATGGTAGATTTGGCGTTTTGTGTTTTTCCACCATTTTCTACCGCATGGTTCTGGTAGGTTGACGGTGGTACTCCCTCCTTTGTTAGGTATGTCTCGGCGGAGGAGTGAGGGTGTTGGTGCTCTAGTAGTCCCGGCCAGTGACGTCCTCTCGACGTACTACTGGGTGACGTCTGACATTTGGGGGACGCCATCTCGAATGATGGAGGCGGATCTCTAGCGGCACCGTGACCAGGGAGCGATATGTGGGGGTGGCGACGCCGAGCGTCAATATGAGCTCGCGCTCTCTGGGGTTGACGAGAGGGTTTGTTATATAAACCCTAATGATGCGGCACTATTTTGTGGTACATCTTGTGTTTGATTGAGTGAATTTCATCCACTATTCTCTCACTTATTCATAGAAACCGCATGTTTTACATTTTCCTTCCTAATTTTGTGCTATGATTGAAAACATGCTTCTTTTGCCTTAAATTTGCTATGTTTAATCCTCTCTTATTACCATTTGATGCCTTGATATGTGCGTTAAGTGATTTCAGGGATTATAGGGTAGGAATGGCTTAGAGGACGAAAAGGAAGCATGCAAAAGTGGAAGGAATACAAGAAACTCAAGGAACTGCTAAAGCTGTCCAGCCTGACCTCTTCGCACTCAAACTGTCATAACTTGAGCTACATAGATCCAAATGAGGCGGTTTTAGTTGCGTTGGAAAGCTAACATCCGGGGCTTCATAATGATATATAATTTGATATAGTTTCCCAGAAGCTAGGTGACACGCATGTGTGGATCACGTGGATGCATGACCTGGCAAAAACTCAATCTGCGCGAACACGTGGACGACGCGTACGTGTCACTTTGCCGCATGCTGGACGCATCAGAAATCACTGGGGGCAATTTCTGGGCCATTTTTGACCTAGTTTTTGGTCCAGAAAACACAGATTATATGCTATAAAGTTGGGGAATGCATCCATTCATGAGGATACCTATACAACATTCATTCAACAACAATTTTCAGGATTAGATGTAGTTTCTAGAGAGAGAGAGGCTCTCTCTTCTCTCTTAGGATTTAGGATTTAGGATTTCTATTAGTTTTAGGATTATTCTTCTTCATTCTAGGTTCAATGTTACTTTAATTCATGTTTCTCTTCTACTTTTAGATACTCTAATGCTTTTACTTGTATTTGACTCATGTTGTCAAATTGGCTTATGAACCCTTTGATGTTAGATTTGAATTTATGTTTAAATATAATTTGAGGTATTTCAGATTTATGATTTTTACTTAGCTTTTTATATTCTTGGCTTTAATTGATGAATTGATTAATTGGAGACACTTGAGTTATCAAACTCATTGTGATTGATAATTGTTATCTTTGCCAATTAATTTGAATTCTAATAACTCTAGTCTTTTCTTAGGAATTGACTAGGATCTGAGGAATCAAATTGATTCATCCACTTAACTTACCTTCATAGTTATAGGTTAATAAGGTGGGAGCAAAATCCAATTCTCATCATAATTGATATGGATAATTAGGATAGGACGTCCAGTTTTCATATCTTGTCAAGAGTTTTTCTAGTTATTAATTTATTTTTCCTGAAATTTATCTTCCCTATTCAACCTTTCAAAAACTCAAAAATATTATTTTCCATAACCAATAATAAATCATACTTCCCTGTAATTCTTTGAAAAGACGACCTGAGGTTTGAATACTTCGGTCTTAAATTTTATTGGGTTTTGTTACTTGTGACAACCAAACTTTTGTACGAAAGGATTCTCTGTTGGTTTAGAAACTATACTTACAACACGATTATATTCTTGTGAATTTCTTTACAGATGGAAATCAGTTCGTCAAAATGGCGCCGTTGCCCGGAAATTGCAAACGTGTGCCCTATTATTGGTTATTGTAAATATTTTTTTCTTGTTTATTTATTTTTGTTTTTGTTTTTAATTTTTATTAGTTACTGTGAGTTCTCACCCCCATCGCTTTGAGTTTGGTTCTAATATTGTTGAAAATAATGGAAGCTATAACAGGAATATGCATCAAGGTCAAAACAATCAAAGATGGACGTAGACACGAGGATCTGATCAACCCTTTAGGCAACAACACCTTCCAAAATACCATGGACGACGACCATTCTACAATGCATGCCAAGACAATAGTTATGGTGGACCCTCTCGTGACAACCAACACCCACCAAATTATTATGGTCAAGAGCCATTCCGAGGTGCGTACCAAGATGATAGATATGGTGGACCCCCTTGTAGTTACCAACAAGCCCCATCATATGTCCACAAACCACCTCCTCAACATAGCTTTGAACCACCACACTCACAAGCCCCCTATCACCATTCACCCCCGTATGACCCTAACCCCTATCCACCCCAATTTCAATCCAATTACTCCCAAGAACCACCACTTCCCTATGCACCATGTCCATATCCATCAACCCAAGAATCAAGGGAGCGTCTCAAGGAAACAGTGGAAAAACTTCATGCAACTCTTTGCCAACTGGATCAAGCGATCAATCAATTACCTTCCTGACGTTCAGATACTCAAGGAACCCCCATGGCTTCATGTGGACAATCTAACGATGAACGTAGCATGAAGGAGACACTAGAAACTCCGGTGGACAATGAGGAACATGGCTTTGTATTGAAACAAGTGGAGGAAGCCATAATAGTTGCAGAGGAAGAAGTGGTTGAAGATTTAGGAGATGCTGAATCTCCATGGGAATCTAGAGTTGTAGAGTACTCCTCCAAGAAGATTGAAATTGATGTCAAGAAGGCCAGTGCACAACCTCCATGGCATATTCCTTATGAAGACTTGGATAGGATAGATCAAGAAGTAAGTTCCCTTGGTGATGAGGATCATGCATCAAGTCCTCTTAATAATAAATCTACATCCGCAAATGAACTCCTTGAATATAAAGACTCTTCTCTGATTGAGTTTGCAAATGATGTGAAAGTAGAAGCCCTTCGAAAAGGGTGGACAGGAGTTGAGTACGCTTTGTCAAAAATGTTGGAGACTTCTCCACCTGGGTTGCTACTACTCCTTCACTTAAGTGGGTAAAACTTATCTCTGTTCGTCTTTCTATCCCATTTGAGTATGGTATTCTTGAAACGGCCGGCCAACTCAGGAAGCTTTGTGGCATTAAGCGTAAGAGAAAAATGTTTAGTGGTTGGAGTTGCAAATCAAGGCTTATCAAGGTTGATATTTCAAGAGATAGATGTAAGGACTTAACTGGTAATAATTTGGTTAGATCTAAAAGAAGAGTTTGGTACTCCGTAGAGAATTCAGACTGCTTGCCACCCGGTTGGAACAATGATGATCCACTTCAAGACGGGTGTAGATACAAATTTTGGGATCCGGGCATACATGATGATCAACATTGGGAGCTCAAAACTTGTGAAGAACTCTCTCAAGGCTTGGCAATTTCACTTGAGAATGATAAAGATTATTGGAAGTCCAAACACTGGTGGCAGTTTCAGGATGAGTTCAAGCATAAGCCTCCATGACAAGGAGCTCGCCAAATATCTAACTTAAGGACTTTAACTAAAAGTGCTAGGTGGGAGACGACCCACCATGGTATATTCTTTCCTTTTTGTTCTTAGTTTTATTTTATTTTATTTTATTTTTATTCGTGTTCATTCATAATTTCTGCATAGTCATCTGCATTCTGCATTTTTGCATTCTGCATAA
This sequence comes from Arachis duranensis, assembly GCF_000817695.3. Lineage (NCBI taxonomy): Eukaryota > Viridiplantae > Streptophyta > Magnoliopsida > Fabales > Fabaceae > Arachis > Arachis duranensis. The sequence continues at coordinate 27,118,049 of NC_029775.3, forward strand.
AAAAATGGCAACCCACGCATGCGCGCAAGCCACGCGTGGGCGTCGATTGCAGTTTCGATCCCCCATCCAACAAACAGAAAGTTGTGATGGAATCGTGCGCCTGGTGTACTCTGTGCACAACTCGACTCACGCGTACGCGTCTATGACGCGTGCGCGTCATTTGCCACAATGGAAGACCACGCGTACGCGTCAAGTACGTGCACGCGTGGAAAGGGAAATCAACGTAAATAGTGTATTGGGCAGAGAGTTGTGCTGGCCCCACATTGGAACTATGCTAGAGGCACAAGGTCATCCACGCGTACGCGTCCCTAACGCGTGCGCGTCCTTTTGCTTCCAAGACCACCCACGCGTACGCGTGGGTGACGCGTACGCGTCACATGGCGAAGACAGTTTTAACACGCACGCATGCCCTACACACGCGCATCACGTCCCATTTTTAATTTCCCTCCCTTTTTTCTTCTATCTTCTCTCCTTCTTTCTTTTTCTTTTCCTTACTTTCTTCTTCTTCATTCCTTTACACTCTCATCCATACTCTCTTTCATTCTATTTTCTTTATTAAATTTACATATTTTCATTCATTGCATTTTTCACTTTGTGCATGTTTTATTTTCTTGTCTAAAGTTCATTATTTTACCATTGGTGTTAAATATTCTCAATCAACTGTTGTATCTTTTCTGGTATTATTTTGGTGCTCAGTAACTTGTTTTACACTATTGGGTAATATTATTTAAGTCAATGCTAATCTTTTATGATACTTGTATTCTTTTTACATTGACATGAACTTATACTGTCTTTCATTACCCACACTCCTCCCCTTTGTTGCAAACTTTGCACCACTGATGGCCACCCGAAAGGGAACCAGAAGACGTTTATATGGGGAGACAGACAAGTCCATCTGCACAACCTTTGGAGAAAAGTGCCAATTAGAATTGCCCGTCCACCTGCACATCTCAGCATGCACCGAGGACAGTGCAATCTTTAAGTGTGGGGAGGTCGATACCGACTTCCATGGGTTAGTTACTTTATATTTTAACACCAATGTTTAATTTTCTTTGTTAAATTAGTTGTTGTATTTGCATGTTTGTTTGATTTTGTGCATATTTTACCAACTACTTGGTTGAAGTAATATTTTCTTTTTCAAGAAACTTTCTATAGTATTTCACTAATTTGAATAAAATTTTTGCACAAAACTTATTTGAAGAAATTTTATTTTGGAACATGGTTTAGAGCTCGAACACACAAAACCAGTGAGATTTTGAGCCTATTTGATTGGTTGCATGTTATCAACCAATATATTTTATTTTTTGGTGTGTGTTTTTCTCTCTAAAATTGTGATCTTTGTCTTGCTTGATTCTATATTTCCATTGTTTAATGTATGCATGCACTTATGTGATTGAGGCCTTGTTTCATTAAGCTTACATACCCATATGGCCTTAACCTTTCATTATCCTTTGCAAACCAATTTGAGCCTATTTTACCCCTTTTATTCTTTACTTAGCACATCATTAACTCTAAGCGAAAAACAATAATGTCCTTAATTTGAATCCTTGGTTAGCTTAGACTAGTGAGAGTACTTATGATTTAAGTGTGGAGAAACTGAGTTTGAAAATATTTGGTTTGAGAATTGAGTATGTTAGAATCTTCTGAAAATATGAACAAGAATGTTGAGGACATGTTTATGCATTCAATACCTTAATCATATGCATTGAAAAAGAAAAAAAATAAAATAAAATAAAATAAAAAATATATTTATTAAGAAAAGAAAAATAGAAAAAAAGAAAAAAGAATATAGAGAAAAAAGAAAAGAAAAAGAGCAAAAAATAAAAAGGAGACAAAATGCCCCAAAGTAAATGGTGAAAGCAGTGCATATGAGTTGTACTCAAATTCGGATGCATGAATATGTGGAAAATATAATTAATGGGTAGTTAGGCATTATATTATGATTACATGGATTGTCTTAAGTTAGGTGAGAAGTTTAGGTTAATCAAGGATTCAGATTTTAGTCTACTTAACCAAATACAATCCTACCTTGACCCTAACCCCATTACAACCCTTAAAAGACCTCTTGATTTGTGTATTTGTACATTAAACTTTTGTTGATTGGTCAAAGAAGAGAAAGCCTTAGAAAGCAAGGTTAGTAGAGAATTGAGAGAATCGAACCTTAAACACATGAGTGATTAGAGTGTATACACTTCCGATGAGGGTTCGATGCTCGATTCTTTGTTCCCAGCTTTCATGAGCTATCTTCTTCTTGCAAGTCTATTTATACTTCATTTTTATGATTTGAATTAGTGAAATTTAGTTCATATTTGTTCTTGAAAGATTTATTTACTTTTCACCAAGTAGGTAAAAGCATTTTGCATTTAGCTACATTCATATAGATAGGTTGCATTTCATACATTCTATCATTTCTCTTCACTCCTTTTTAGTTCTCTTGAGCTTAGCATGAGGACATGCTATTATTTTAGTGTGGGGAGATTTGATGCGCCACTATTTCGTGGTACATCTTGTGCTTGATTGAGTGGATTTCATCCACTATTCTCACACATATTCATAGAAACCACATGTTTTACATGTTCCTTCCTGATTTTGTGCTATGATTGAAAACATGCTTCTTTGGCCTTAAATTTGCTATGTATAATCCCCTCTTATTACCATTCGATACCTTGATATGTGCGTTAAGTGATTTCAGAGATTATAGGGCAGGAATGGCTTAGAGGACGGAAAGAAAGCATGCAAAAGTGGAAGGAATACAAGAAACTGAAGAAACTGCTAAAGCTGTCCAGCCTGACCTCTTCACACTCAAACGGTCATAACTTGAGCTACAAAGGTCCAATTGAGGCGGTTTTAGTTGCGTTGGAAAGCTAACATTTGGGGCTTCGCAACGATATATAATTTGCTATAACTGCCACGAAGCCAAGTGATGCGCACGCGTGGATCACGCGGACGCGTGACTTGGCAAAAACTAAATCCGCGCGAACGCATGGACGACGCGTACGCGTCACTTTGCCGCATGCTGAACGTATCAGAAATCACTGGAGGCAATTTTTGGGCCGTTTTTGACCCATTTTTTGGCCCAGAAAATATAGATTAGAGGCTATAAAGTGGGGAAATGCATCCATTCATGATGATACCAATACAACATTCATTCAACAACAATTTTCAGGATTAGATGTAGTTTCTAGAGAGAGGCTCTCTCCCCTCTCTTAGGATTTAGGATTTAGGATTCTATTAGTTTTAGGATTATTCTTCTTCATTCCAGGTTCAATGTTACTTTAATTCATGTTTCTCTTCTACTTTTAGATACTCTAATGCTTTTACTTGTATTTGACTCATGTTGTCAAATTGGCTTATGAACCCTTTCATGTTAGATTTGAATTTATGTTTAAATATAATTTGAGGTATTTCAGATTTATGATTTTTACTTAGCTTTTTATATTCTTGGCTTTAATTGATGAATTGATTAATTGGAGACACTTGAGTTATCAAACTCATTGTGATTGATAATTATTATCTTTGCCAATTAATTTGAATTCCAATAACTCTAGTCTTTTCTCAGGAATTGACTAGGATCTGAGGAATCAAATTGATTCATCGACTTAACTTACCTTCATAGTTAGAGGTTAATAAGGTGGGAGCAAAATCTAATTCTCATCATAATTGATATGGATAATTAGGATAGGACGTCCAGTTTTCATATCTTGTCAAGATTTTTTCTAGTTATTAATTTATTTTTCCTGCAATTTATTTTCCCTGTTCAATCTTTCAAAAATCCAAAAATATTATTTTTCATAACCAATAATAAATCATACTTCCCTGCAATTCCTTGAGAAGATGACCCGAGGTTTGAATACTTCGGTCTTAAATTTTATTGGGTTTTGTTACTTGTGACAACCAAACTTTTGTACGAAAGGATTCTCTGTTGGTTTAGAAACTATACTTACAACGCGATTGTATTCTTGTGAATTTCTTTACCGATAGAAATCAGTTCGTCACCTAACTCGCCCACCGTGCCAGATTAGATGTGGGTATACGAGTCGATGTTCACACGGCTCGGTGTATGGCTTCCCTTCTCTGGTTTTGTTCAGCTACTGTTGAATCGTTGTTCCATGGCGCCGTCCCAATTACACCCAAATAGCTGTGCAGCCATCCGGACGTTTGAGCTCGTTTGCGAGTATATCGAGCTCCCAGTTTCGATTGGTGTTTCTGTTTTATTTCCTGTGCACCCTTCCGACTAAGGAGGGGGAACATAAGAAGGGATATGTGTCGTTTAGGGATCAACCTAATCGACGTTTATTTGGCTTGTTTGATGACTCTTTTTACGAGTTCAAGAGGGAGAATTTATGGTGCACCCTGCTTAGGGGCACCATCCTTTCTAGTTGATTTTGGAAGGAGAGCGTCGGTTTGCGACGTATTAGAATTTTGGTGCCGGAGCATCGTATTTGACGCGGGTCACCTATGAGGGGCTGTCCCCCAAAAAACAAGGACATCGCTGATGTCTTTTGGTACGTTTTTAGGGAGCGTCCTTTGAACCCTCGGGATGTCATGGGAGATTCGGCGACGTGCCGAACTTATATTGGTGTGTAACTCTTCCTTTATTTTTCTTTATTTTTCCGAGCTTGTGAGTTATATTTTTCCTATTGATTTTTTCAGTTCAAATGGCTGGTGGTCTGAGTACCTTGGCGAGATTGAAGGCCGCCATGAACCAGGAGGCGGGTTCGGATGCTTCCCCTTCCACTCCTTCTACCTGAACTCAGGAGGACTCCCGGACGGTCTCTCAGAAGGTGGTCTCGGCGGGGGGTGGGGGTCCGATTTTCATTGGTCCGGTGGTTGCAGGGACCAAGGAGGAGGTGATTGTGGTTTTAGTTGTCGAAGCGTCTCGGAAGCAGAAGAAGCTGGTGGAGGGTAGCAGCGAGAACTTCGAGGAGGAGGGTCCAGTGCCCTCCGTGATGGATTGGAGCTTTGATGCTTCAGTTTTCATTGATCAGCATCTCCTCCCGAGCACTGAAGAGTTTTTTGCGGATTGCGACGTCGCCGGGCAGGCAAAGACGGTGTACCGCGTATAATCAAACGTGCTCAAGATAATAATCAAACTTAACATTTAAACTAAAGTTCAAACTCATGCTATAATCAAAATATAATCAAACATGCTCTAAATCATAATACAAAATCTGGTTGTTATTAAACACGCTTATGGTAATAATCAAACTCAATAAATCGAAATCAAATTTTAATACTATCGTCAAATTATAATCAAACATGCTCTAAATTATATTACAAAATCTTATTATATTGAAACTGCCACAGAAAAAATTAAATATCATAAGAGAACTAACGATTCAAATGATTGATACATCACAAGGGTAGCTACAAGTCTATAAGTCTCTACAAATCCTTCGATAAACAGAAGATAATGGGAGACAGGGCAACACGTGTTACACACATGATCCGTTTTGTATAATTTTCTTTTCTAGGTACAGAAAAACAAAATATGGTAAAAGAATCAAGTATAAATAATTATGAAACTCCCAATAAACACCTAAACTCTAGTGGCATGATGTTGAACTTCTCATAATATACAACGTTCTAGATAAGATGTCTTTTTGTGTGTATTTACGTTTGGAAGTTTCTGTTGCTGTTGCTTTGAGTCAACGTCTACAAAGTTATCTGCAGAAGAAAAATGATCATTTTCTTTTTTCCTTCTGAGCCTTGATCAACTCCCCACCACAAACTGAAGATGAGCAAAGCGGAAGCAGCGGAGGCCTCAACCTCGCTCACGAGAGGAAAAGAAACATTTATCATAATTAAGCTAACTCATATACTATAATTAGATTATAATCAAACATGTTTTAAATCATCATACAAAATTCGGTTATAATCAAACAAGCTCATAGTATTATTCAAACTCAATAATAGAAATCAAAGTTCAATGCTATAACCAAACTATATTCAAACACGTCTAAATTATAGAGCAAAATCTTGTTATGAAAAAACTTCAGCATGACGAATCTAAGAAAAGATAACTCTCAAATCAAATACATATGTTCAACACATGACACAAGCAACAATAATTGAATATTCAAACTTGCCAAATGGTTTTAGGAACACAAAAATAAGTAATTATTGACAAAAAAATTTAATACTAAAAAATAAAACTTAGTTGATGATGCTTCCACAATTTATCAAGTAAAAAATAATTGAGATGATATATAACACATTGACATTTTACCAAACAAATTATGGTTAAAAATAATGAACCAAGTAGAATATGCAATAATCAAATTCAAAAATCCAAATAAAAAATCAAACTCATGCAATAATCAAATTATAAAAATATAAGAAGAAGAAAGTAGAATATATTAAAACACATTGCTCAAGTAGCTTGCAACAAAGAAAGTTTTTAACCAACTACTACAGCATCAGCTCAAGGACTTGTATCAGTAGCTGATGCACCTTTGAACCAATGTTTAATTTTTTGTCACAAAAACCGTTCTCATCCTTACCACTTATATCATTAGAATTTGAATTATTGTTTCAATGCCCTTTAATGTTATCCCTTTTGTTTTGTACCATTTGAGCATTTTTTTAGTTTTTTCTGATTCAAAATAGAAACACTGAAACCTTGAACTAAATTTCTTGTAAGGGTGCACGCGGATCGGATCGGATTGGATATGGCCGAAAATTCGATTCGATCCGCACCATTCCCATCGGATCGGATCGGATATGATATCCGCTTTTTTTAGCATCAGATCCAATCCGATCCGATCCGCACATTTGCGGATCGAATCGGATATCAAGTATATCCACATAATTAAACATTTTCTTTTAATCATATCTCTATGTAAAAGAAATTCAATAAAAATATTTCTTTCACACTTCTAAACCTATTTATTCCTAAAATATTTTTAATCAAATTTTTTCTAAATAACAAAAATAAAATAAAACAATATATGAATAATAACTACTAACTAAACATACAAACAGGTAAATATAATACTATATATCAATCCGATCCGTAATGAGTGCGAATCGAATCTTATCTGATCCCATTAGACTGCGGATCGGATTGTATCGGCAATTCTTGGGTCAGATGCGAATATTTACAGCAAATTTATAGATACGATCCGATACATGAACACCCCTAATTTCTTGAGACAAAAATAATAAATTTTACATTTAAAAGACTAAAATGATAGAATTTGTAAATTTGATAAACCAATTTGGAGATTTAGTCCAAACACACAGTATGTGAACTTCCATATTTGGCATTGGCCCAAAAAGGAACACGAAGACGGGTATTGAATGAGGCCCGTGTGGCCCATTCTGCCACAAATACGAACCTTCATCACTCGTATCGTTTTCTCTTGTTCCCCTCCATTTACATCTCATAGGCATAGCATCCTCGTAACAACGAAAAATCCCCCACCTTAACCTCGTTTCTGTTGTTGTTGTTGATAATGGAAGACAGTGAGAGGAGAAGAAGGCACACACTTGTTGTGAGGAAACCATGCTTTGGGCTCCCAACAGGTTGCCCACAATGCTTGTCAGCTTTCATCTATCTCAAGCTCTCCAAATTCCCCTTCACCTTGGACTTCCACCTTAACTACCCTGATTCTGGTAACCATTCCCTTCTTTTCTTCTTGTCTTTTTCTTTTCATGCTCGATATTTTAGATTTGTGTTCAAGTAGTAGATAGAAGAAAGGAATTGTTAAATTAGTATTATAGAATATACCCTTTTTTTGTATTATTCCAAAGTTTTGGACTTCTAACTATTTGACTTTGTTTGAGGCTCTTGGGGGTGTCACTCATTCATACCCATTTGATCAATTTCTTATCTTTTGTTTGTGTTTCTGTTCTTTCTGTAGCAATTTGGTAATTTGAGTTTGCTATTTGTTTTGTTGTGTGGTTTTATTGGTGGTTAGAACAAATTCCTTACTTTGAGGCTGGTGATTCTGTGGTATACAATGATGTGAAGGATGGGATCATTGAGGGCTTAAAGAAGGAGGAAGGAGTTGGTGATTTGGATGATGGTGTTTCATCACTGCCAGAGTGGATACCAACCAAGGTGATGCTCACAACTTGGCTTGCCGATGCGCTCGAGTACGAGCTTTGGGTGGGGTGTGATAGTTCGTCTGCTTATAGCATCTATTACTTCGATCTTCCATGGCCTATTGGGAAGGTCTTGTTTTGGAAGAAAGCTCATTGGGTGAAGCAGAAACATGGCATAACTAAAGACAATGGTGAGGTGAAGGAGGAAGAGGTCAGTTTCACCTTAAACTTCTTAAATTCGAGTCCAATCTTTGTCATAAAGTTGCATATTTATGTGTCATATGCAATGCTCGCTTTTGTATTTGGGCGACATAGAGTATACGCTTTCCCTTAGATTTTTGTATTCAAATGCAGCTATTGTTGATCAACAGATTTATGGGAGAGCTAACTCTGCATATGATGCTTTGTCAATGTGGTTAGAGGATGAGAACTACTTATTTCAAAACAGGTGACTCCTCTGGCTGTGTTATATATATGTAATTATCTTTCTTGGTGCAATATATGGTGAGATTTTGGTTTCTTATTTGAGAGGAAGTTTTGATTTTTGATGACCTCTAAATATGTTTTATTCTGTATATGCAGGTCATCAAGCATGGATGCTATTTTTCTTTCACATGCATTAGTCGTTCTTCATGCTTTACCCGTGAGTTATATTATCACTTATACCATGCCTTTTTTATATTTGTCAAAAGACAACTGTGGATGCACATGACACTAATGGAAACTTGGGTTATACTGATCGATAAAAAATCAATGAACAATCACGACAGAGGTATAAGAGGGAAAACTATGGCCAATTACATAATCAAACTTAGTAAAGTAATTTAAATTTTAGCAAACGTCCAGAAAACTAATGTCGGAAGGTGGGTACCTACCAGAGTTCAAAAGTTCTAGGGAAATTTGATTGCGGCATTACTGTCTATGTACACAATATACTCTGGTTGCTGAGTTTTATGACTGCAGAGACTTTTATTCAGAATATGAGTAAATTTTCTTTTTGGCTGGCTATTGAACAAAGAAGTAAATTTCACTAGTAGTGTTTTATTAATAACAATGAAAGATACTTTTAAAATTTAGCAGGGTATTTCTTTCAGTATATTTTGTCTAGTACAAGTTTGGCGATTTTATTTCACAATGTAGCAAACAGATATATTATTGTGTTTATTTGATGATTTCCAATATCATAGAGACAAGAAAATCTTGACCGTCCTGTTGCGACTTGACTGCATGTATTAAACAGCATTATTATCAGATACCAAATAATTTTATAAAAGTTCAGTTGGAACTTGGAATAATGTATTTTCTCTTGTTTTCTCCTTTCCAACTTTCTTTAATTGGACTATACCTGTATCTTACTGTTGCATTCATAATACTTTACTGCCCAACAATCCCTATGATAAATAATTTATTGTCATATTCTTGTTGCTAGTCTACTGAAAATATATAAATTTTCTTAAGTTTGATAGAAAACTGCAATCTCAAATAATGCCTGAATCTTGAAGCATGTCTTCTTCTATCCTGCTTACTGTGTGTTACACTCTTGAATATTTCAGTCATGCATCTTCTTTTGCAATGTTTAGCTCAGTTTTCAACTACAAAAGATTGCTTATTCAATTGTCACAATTAAATTAAGGGTGTTATTGGAAAAATTAATTAATCTTGATATTTTAAAACAGACAATTATTCTGAGACATCAATTTATTTATTATTTTTTGTTTTCGGACTGATATTTTGAAATTGAAGGAGTACATAGGGAGTAAAGTTAATGTTAAAAAGAGTTCATCTAGAAATTACTTAGACTTTGGTACAAGGCAATATGTGAGAACATGCATGAAAATGTCACTAGAAAAGAAAAGTTCTAAATTAGGAGCAATGCATATAAAATTAGCAACTTAAGACATCTATTGCTGAGGTGATGAAAAAAGGGATATTGTGATCCTCTGCACTATAGTTTCACATTATTCATGGCTACTCTATGTTTTCCTTAATCCACTTACTTTCTCCTCAGCTAAGTTTATTCTAGTTGTGTAGCTTATTGCTTACTAAAACCACTAAGAATCTTCATTTTGAGGAAAGCAATTTAACTTTGTTCCCTGGTTTCAACGTACAATTAGGAATCATCGACGCTGCGCATGAAGTTTTCGGAACACACTAATTTAGTGAGATATGTGCAACAACATAAGAGAGAACTTATAGAAGCCGGTACATCCCCTTCCTATGATCCATCTTTCAGTTCAGATGCGCCATCATCGGCTTCCAGAGCGCATTCAACTTCAAGTAAGATGTTTTCTGGATTTTATCTTTTGAGTCTGTGCGGATAAATAAGTTTTCTAAGAATTCTGTTACAATACCATGATGTGAAGGTGAAAAATTTGTTTTATTTGCTACTTTGAGCCCTCATCCTTAGACTTTCCTTACAGGAGTACACTCCTTTATTAATTAAACAAATTTTAATTCTCTATTTATTATGTTTTATATCAATCATTTAGATTTAAAGTTTAAGATTTAGGGTTTAGAATTTAAGATTTAAAATTCCGAATTTAGGGTTTAGGATTTATAATTTAAGGTTTCAGTATTTAGGATTTAGGGTTTAGGGTTTAGGGAGTGCTACACTCCTTATTTTCTCCGGAACTCATTAGCATTTGCCTACTTTGAGCTATGATATTCTTGTCATTCTTAATTAGTGAACTTTGATTTGTGAAACTTTGGTTCTTCCCTGTTAGGTTCAAAGGCCAAGAGCAAACAGAAAAGCAAAAGGGAGGAAACAAAGGAGGAGAAAACCTTCAGAAGAAGGGCCAAATATTTTGTGGTAGCACAGCTGGTTGCAGTTGTTCTTTTCCTCAGCATCATGTCTGGATATGGTGGTGGTGATGGTGAGATAGACGATGATGGTGCCGGCTACGATCTCGACGATTGAAACAAACTGCATTCATTAGTTTGCTGTTGTTCTTACTTCTTAATAACAAAGTTACAGAGCCTGGGATCTGTTCTTCTGTTAGTAAGATGCAAATTAAAAGAAAAATGGAAAATTTGCATCCATAATTTTTATTTTATTTTTTAGGATTCATTTTTCTGTAGAGCCTACAAGAGTTGATGTTAGTTAATTGATTGTTGTTTTGAGTAGCATCCATAATTTGCATGCAATGGAAAAAACGCAAAATAACTTTCCATCCAAATGGGATTTTCGGTTTCTTAGGTAATGATTGTTTCCAGAGACGGGAATTGGGACTTGGTCTTAGAATTGTGTTTGGTGGCCAGATGGAAACTAAAATTTCAGATTTTAGATAAAAAAAAATTAGTTTTTTTAATATTTTTAAAAAGTGGAGACAAAACGACTGAAATTTTTGAAGATGGAGAGTAAATTTTAATATTTTTTAAATAACAAAAGATATTTTAGTAAATATTCTTTTTTCATCTTTATATTTATTTTGAATTAAATAAGATATTAAGACATAATTTAGTTCTATGTATTTTACACTAAACATAATACAAAAATTAAAATTTAGATTTAGTCGTCTTTATCTTTCGATCTTTGTTTTTCAGTCTTAATCTCTTAGGAGGCGTTTGGAAGAGAGAGATTGAGATTGAGAAATAAAATAAGTCTCAGTATTGTGTTTGGTATAAAGTGGGAGTATTGTGTTTGGTATAAAGTGGTGTTTGGAAGAGAGAGATTGAGATTGAGAGACAGATATTGAAATAAGTCGTGTAAAGTGGGAGTATTGTGTTTAGTATAAAGTGGGAGACAGAGATTGGAATAAGAATAAAGCTCTAATTTAATTTGTACAAAAGGTAAAGTTGGAATTAATTAATTGAAATAGGGGTATTTTAGGTATAAAATGTTATTAAAATTTCAGTCTCCATTCTAAAAAATTCCAGTCCCTTAGGTAGCGTTTGGTGGAGAGACAGAGACGGAAAGACTGAGACTGAGAGACAGAGATTGAGAGACAGAGATTGAAATAAATCTCAGTATTCTGTTTGGTGCAAAATGAGAGACAGAAACTAAAACAAGAATAAAATTTTAATTTAATTTGCACAAACAGTAAAATTAGAATTAATTAATTGAAATGAGGGTATTTTAGGTATAAAATGTTATTAAAGTTTCAGTTTTTATCTCTAAAAATTTTAGTCCCCTGTGTCCCTACTTTTTAGAGGTACTGAAATACTAAAATTTTAGGGACAGAGACACAAATTTTAATACCAGTCTCTGAACCAACAAACATGATACTGAGTCTCAGTCTCTCAGTCTCTGTCTCAATACCTCAAAACAAACACTACCTTATATCCCTACTCTTTAGAAGTATTAAAATACTGGAATTTTGGAGATAAAGACTAAAATTTTAGTATTAGTCTCTGGACCAACAAATATAATACCGAATTTCAATCTTTCAATCTTTGTCCAGTTCCTCATAACAATCAGTACTTTAATGTTTTACATTAATATTTAGGTTAGAATTTTTTTTTCAAAGAATAATTACTTAAATGAATAAGATGCTAAAGATTAAGTTTGGAATGACAATGCTAAAAGAATAATAATCATATATGATTATTGTGGTCTCTCTCTCCTCTTTCACTCTCTATATATTATATAAGAGAAAATGATAAATTGATCCCTAACTTTTTAATTTATAGACATTTTAGTTATTAAAGATTTAAAAATATATTTAAGTCTCTGACATCTTTAAAATTTGGAAATATCGATCTTTGAGTCTAATTTGTTCAATTTTAAAAATTCTCTCATGTGTGTATCCGTATCAACTAGGTCAATACAAGAAGAATCACGTTTAATTTTTTCGTTGAGTCAAAACCCAATGAACATAAAGAATTGATATGTCCAAATTTTGAAAAAGTCAAAAATTTAAATGCATTTTCAAATTACTTAAATATCTGTAGATAAAAAAGTTAAATACCTATTTGTCTTTTTCTTCCTATATAAAAGAAGATTTAAATTTTGTGTACGCTGTATTTAATAACAAGGTGAGCAAAAACTAATTACTTAAAATGAATATAATTAGATAGTACACAAGAATTATGTTCCAAAAAGTGTGTGTATATATATAAATCTTTTTAAATATATATATATATATGAAGTAATGGGGACAAATTTCACAAAAATAAAATAAAGTAGGCCATTTGTAGTATACAGATCTAGAGATACAGATATTCTCATTGATTGAGTGGCATGTTGATACCTAACACTGTGCTAGTTGGGAGGAAGCAGCTTGGCAGAAGTTGCCAGAGCTTGTTGTGATATGTGTTAGGGTTGGCTTGTAATAGAGGCAGAGCTTACTTAACGGATTAGTTGGTAACTGTGTAAGCGTAATTTTACTTCTTGGGCTCCGTTTTTTTAGTATGCCTTGTTGTACTTTTTAATAGATTTATGATACAAAATTTTTCAGTTGTTATTGGTACACAAATGTGAATATATTAATAAATTTGACTATATGTGTTGCTTAAATATTAATTGAATTAGAAAACTGTTATAACTGAGTCTAAGCATATTTAGTTTAGACGGATGAAAATAACAAAAAGAAGGATATTTAGTAAATCTTTGGTGCACAATAATTTTCTATAAATATTAAAGAAATGCATTTGATGTTGGATTTTTTTTTCCAAACATTTAATCTAAGTGGTTTATTTTTTTTAATGTCTTCACCCTAAGTGTTTAAAAGAAAATTGAATGATGCGTTAGTTTTGAAATTTGAAATTTTATCTATTGTAAGATTGTTAACATTAATTACGTGTCTTTTTTAATCAGTGCTATTGAACAACATATTTAAGAATGGAAAGAATTAATATTTAACACTTAATATACCAAAAGGGTTATATTATCAAAAATAAATTTATCATACACATTATGTAAAGAAAATTAATTTATGTTGAAATACACAAAAAAACATTCAATTTATATTTTATTAGAATTTTTAAATTTATTTTTTATCAATTTATTTAATCTGTATATATTCTATCATTTAATACATATTATATTTTTGTACATAGGTATTTCTCAATAATTACTAAAAATATATAAATTTATATCACAATATATAATTAATAAAATTTAACATATTACAATACATAATATAATTATAAATAAACTAAAATAAAAAATTTGTAAGTACATTTTTCAGTTTTTTATTATCTATCGCCTTCTTGAAAAATTCAAACAACAAATTATGTATAAAATATTATTAAATGAAAAACCTCCTTCTAACACTATATTTTAACATAATATTTTTTGAATAATTAACTTTTGCATCTTCTGTTTTACTAGTACATTGAAGAATTTTAAATTGATTAGTTTAAATAGCCCCAAACTATAAAACAAGGGAATATCTCGAACCTACACACTAAAGTAGTGACGGCAATTGTCAAATATCGCAAAATCGAATAGGATATAATGAGATAGAATGCAATAGAAACAAACAAAAAACAGGTAGAACGAATTACATATTTTTAACGGTCAAATTGATTAACTAACATTTACATCTTCTGTTCTTTCTCCTTCAATGATTAAGAATTAGGGATAATAATGGGATGAGTAGGGACAAATTTTTGCAATAACTCGCATAAATAGTAAAAAATTAAATCCTAACTCGTTCAAGCGAATATCCGGCCTCGCTCTTATAATTATTAAAATTTAACAAATAAAATTAAATTTTAAAATTTATATAACTATTATTACATATATAATATAAATTAAAACTTAACGTGATTAATTGGTAACTGTGTAAGCGTAATTTTACTTCTTGGGCTCCGTTTTTTTAGTATGCCTTGTTGTACTTTTTAATAGATTTATGATACAAAATTTTTCAGTTGTTATTGGTACACAAATGTGAATATATTAATAAATTTGACTATATGTGTTGCTTAAATATTAATTGAATTAGAAAACTGTTATAACTGAGTCTAAGCATATTTAGTTTAGACGAATGAAAATAACAAAAAGAAGGATATTTAGTAAATCTTTGGTGCACAATAATTTTCTATAAATATTAAAGAAATGCATTTGATGTTGGATTTTTTTTTCCAAACATTTAATCTAAGTGGTTTATTTTTTTTAATGTCTTCACCCTAAGTGTTTAAAAGAAAATTGAATGATGCGTTAGTTTTGAAATTTGAAATTTTATCTATTGTAAGATTGTTAACATTAATTACGTGTCTTTTTTAATCAGTGCTATTGAACAACATATTTAAGAATGGAAAGAATTAATATTTAACACTTAATATACCAAAAGGGTTATATTATCAAAAATAAATTTATCATACACATTATGTAAAGAAAATTAATTTATGTTGAAATACACAAAAAAACATTCAATTTATATTTTATTAGAATTTTTAAATTTATTTTTTATCAATTTATTTAATCTGTATATATTCTATCATTTAATACATATTATATTTTTGTACATAGATATTTCTCAATAATTACTAAAAATATATAAATTTATATCACAATATATAATTAATAAAATTTAACATATTACAATACATAATATAATTATAAATAAACTAAAATAAAAAATTTGTAAGTACATTTTTCAGTTTTTTATTATCTATCGCCTTCTTGAAAAATTCAAACAACAAATTATGTATAAAATATTATTAAATTAAAGACCTCTTTCTAACACTATATTTTAACATAACAATATTTTTTGAATAATTAACTTTTGCATCTTCTGTTTTACTAGTACATTGAAGAATTTTAAATTGATTAGTTTAAATAGCCCCAAACTATAAAACAAGGGAATATCTCGAACCTACACACTAAAGTAGTGACGGCAATTGTCAAATATCGCAAAATCGAATAGGATATAATGAGATAGAATGCAATAAAAACAAACAAAAAATAGGTAGAACGAATTACCTATTTTTAACGGTCAAATTGATTAACTAACATTTACATCTTCTGTTCTTTCTCCTTCAATGATTAAGAATTAGGGATAATAATGGGATGAGTAGGGACGAATTTTTGCAATAACTCGCATAAATAGTAAAAAATTAAATCCTAACTCGTTCAAGCGAATATCCGGCCTCGCTCTTTATTAATTTTTAATTATATTTGAATGTGAATTTTAAATAAGGGATTTAAGGAACTGAGAACAACTTAATTGTCACTAGGTTAGAGTGTTTCTTGTTATAAATTATATTTTTTAAAAAGAAAAATGCTAGCTATATTTTAATCTTTTGTCTTTAATTAATCTTTTAATTCAAAAAATATTATTAAATTAAATTTTAATTAAAATATATCTGATAAATGCGTGCGAGAAGGACAGTAGCTCTCATCGAATTCTGTGGAATGAGTTCTTGAGAAGAGAAGAATGTGAAAGTAGGATGAAAATAGAGAGATTGGAGATGCAGAGAAGATGAAGAAGAGAGAGAGAAAATAAAGGGAAATAGTTTTGTAAAGTGAAACAGAGGGCTTGGAGTTTTCTATTAGTCATGAGGCTAATATATATAAGGGTGGCAAAGCGGGCCGGTCAGTCCCGCCCCGTCCCGTCCCACCTAGACCCGCCCCATGAATGGGGTGGACTGACCCACCCTGTCAATTAAAATGGATTTAAAATGCTAGTCCGTTCCGTTTTATGGCGGATTGGTGGGTTGGCGGGCTAGCCCGTTTGACTTTTTTTTTGAAAAATAAAATTCATTAAAATTAACCAAAAAATAATAATTAAAAAATCAAATACAAATAAAAATAGTCAAATCATAATATAAATTTTTACTATTTTTTTAAATTTTTAACTTTAATAAAATTGTTTAAAATAATATTTGTCAATAGAATCATCTTTATTTTAAAAAATAAGTCACATAATTTGAGCATATATACAAAATTGTAAAATAAAATAAATAAAGTTAATAACTAAAAGATGAATAAAAACAAAAAATGAAAAAAATGCTTAAAAATTCTATAATTATTAATTTTATAATAGTAATCACTCTTTTATTTAATAAAAAAAAGAAAAAAATCTTCGGCCAGGCGGCCCCGCCAAAACCCGCCATTTTGGCGTGCGGGTTTGATGGATTTTTTTAATTTGGTTGGCTCCAAATCCTAACCCGACCCGCCTTTTTTAGCAGGTTTAGCAGATCGCCCGACGGGCTCGACCCGTTTTGCCACCCCTAAATATATATACATCAGGAACAAATTCATCTGTAACAAACTTGTCAAGTGACCAAAAATATCTACAACTAATTACCACTTTGTTAGTTATCTCTAGCTGCTTTGATTTACAAATTAATTATCTCTAACAAACTATTATTAACTTATTTAGACTGAACCAATCAAGTCACAATATCTATTATATATGAGTCAAAATACGTCACATGTCACTTTTTTATGGCAATTAGAATCAAATATTTTCCTCCAAAATTAAGGAATTCTCCTCTCCTCCTTATTAATTTTACAACCAAAATATGTCACATGTCACCCTCTCATTGTAATTGAAATTAAATCTTTCCCTTAAAAATTAAGAAATTCTTCCTTCCTCCTTACTAATTTTATAACTAAAATGTGACACATTTCACTCCCTCGTTACAATTGAAATCAAATCTTTCTCTCCAAAATTAAAGAGTTCTCCCTTGTCTCTCTTCCTTTCTCCACCTCTTTCATTCCTTCAACCACTCATCTATTTTATATATCACTATCAATATCAATAATTAATTACTAATTTGACAATCAATAATTAATTATTTCTATTTGTACAACAAATTTAACAGTTAACATACACCTAATTAAATGTAAAAATATACACGTTATTACGTTAAATTGTTTTAAATTTTAGATAACAAATGTTAAAATTAATTATTAATAAAAAATTAGATTTTTTTATAAAAATAATAACAAAAAATCTTATTATTTAAATTTTGTCTACAGATACTTTGGTCTTTTTAGTCAGAGACTTTTGTCAACCTACGACTTTTTTATGTAAAAGTAGTTTAATTTTATAAATTTTTTGTGCTATGCATAATCTATACTGTCAGAATAAAGTAGACCATAATTTCAAACCATTTATATTCCTGTAATATTATTACGTGTAAAAATACTAGTTCCTATTTTATAGATAAACATGTTGATAATTAAAATTAATGACTTTGCAAAAGAAAAAATTGTTGCAAAAATAAAAATTAATTTTTTTAACATCTTATTCGATAAAAACTCATTTAATATTTCTTATTTTTTTATTATTAGTTACATTTTTTCACTACTCATTAGAACATTAACGTTTTTTAAATTATTAAAATGTATGTTCATAAAAAATTTTTTGCAATTATAACACATATAAAATTATTAAATTATATATAAAATATTTTTAAAACACATCCAAAATCATAAATGTAAAATTTAAATTTAAACATTACAAATAAAATTTATTTTTTATATCTTATTTGATAAAAACGTCTCTAATATTTCTTAATTTTTTATTATTACTTAAATTTTTTCATTGCTTATTTAAGCATTAACGTTTTCTAAGTTAAAATTTTTTAGATTTTATTCAATAAAAA
>NC_029775.3:27136679-27149462 GCF_000817695.3 Arachis duranensis
GATACTAAATCTATTTAGATATATTTGTTTTGTTTTTTTAAATATTATAATAAAAAATTGAATAAAAAATTATTTTTAAAAGATACCTAATTAAACTGTTTTAAAAATTATATTATATAATCATATATTATATTTGTAGTTAATATATATAATCTAAAATATTTAATTAAATATTATTTTATATTTAATTTAAATTTTTATTATTTTATATGCATTTTTTATATTAATATTTTTTTAATTGTACAACCCAGTTAAAAAAATCCGTGGAACACGACGTGGCTTCCTCAATTATCCTCTTCCCTAACTCAACACCTTTTTTCAAACTATTTCCATGGTCTAAAAACGAATGAACAGAGACCCATAAACTAAATACACTAACTCACCAATTTGCCCATTACGGAGGCCAACACACAGAGGGATGAGTCGCATTTGGCTTCACCATCAAGCCATGGCTTAGGGGGATAATTACTGGCAAAAGTCTGCTCCATTCTGTAATAACAGTATACGCGAACCAAATAATAAATCTCTGTATATCTGTATCAATTTTGATCTGTACGGGAGAATGACCCAATAAAGTCATGGTCCAAAGATAAGTTTGTTACCATGTCAGCAGGTTAATGCTGCGGCCATCAATGTACAGCACCTAGACCCCATGCATCCAGATAAAGACATTTTAATCATGGTATTTTTACAGTAACATACTAATATCCATATCTATATAAAAAGAAAATTAAAATAACTTACTTTAAATTTTATTTTTCTTACATTTTTAATTTGATCTTTTTAAACTATATTCTTACAAAAAATTTTACTATGGAGCTATATATTTTTTTTTGTATTTATCATGTTATTAAAAAGAAAAAATTCTACTCTCTTTTTTGAGAGATGCTAAAATAAGTTAAATGACATTTTTCTTCTTTCTATTTATAAAATATATACTCTCTTTTCTTATAATTTTTAAAAAATCTCCTCTTTAATTCATTTTAAATTTTGTGTTAACTAATGTTAATTTTATTTATTTTTCAAGAAACAATAAATTATTTTTTTACAAAAATATCCTTTAACAAAAATTTTATTTTTTGTCATTAAATTTTACTTAAAAAATATCTCTTAATAAATTATTTTTTATTGATTAAATTGTATTTTTATCAAAATATTTTTTAAAAAAATTAATAAGTAAATTATTTTTTTTCTAAAATACCCTTCAATAATTTTGTAATGATTAAATTGTGATTTTACCAAAATTTTCGTTAACAATTATAGTTATATTTTACTATTAATTTTTCGATATCAATATATATTATTTTAACATTAAATAAAAAAATCTTGGTAAGATTATTTTTCGATATCAATATATATTAATTGTTATATATATTAACATTGGTAAGATTTTTTTAATTAATGTTAAAATAATATACATTGATATCAAAAAATTAATAGTAGAACATAAAAATAATTGTTAACAAAAATTTTGGTAAAATAATAATTTAATAATTAAAAAATTATTGAAGGGTATCTTAAAAAAATAATTTAATTATTAAATTTTTTAAAAAATATTTTGGTAAAAATATAATTTAATGAATAAAAAATAATTTATTAAAGAGCATTTTAGTAAACTAAATTTAATGACAAAAAAATAAAATTTTTGTTAATGGATATTTAATAAATTAAAAAATTTTTTAAAAAATTATAAAAAAAGAGAATGTACATTTTATAAATTAAAAAAATATATCATTTTAGTATCTCTCAAAAAAAATAAATTTTTTTATTAAATAATATAATAATATTATATATACTAAAAATTAGCTATTAAATTACTCGTATAGAATATATATTATATATTAAAAATTAACTACATGTTGAAAATGAACTATATTTGGTGTCCACGTAAGATTTTTTATAAAAATAATACGATGCTTGCCATTTGCCAATTCACTCAATAAGAAACCAAATGATGCAATACTTCAACTAGTTCAACCCAATTTGGCCTTATTGATTGTTATCCAATGATACAACCCTACCACATTATCCGTAACTAAAATAGTCAAGGCTAGATTTGGTTAGGCAAGGGTAGGTTACACTTTTTGAGTAGGAGAAATAATGTTGAACTAATGCTACTCCATGATGATGATAATAATAATAATAATAATAATAATAATAAGAAAAAAGCACTAATGCTACTGAAGCTCTAGTTATTTTGTTTTATTATATAAATAATACATGTTGTTTGGTCTGTGAACCTCCAGTTTTCATTTGGATAGGGACATATGGGTAAAATATATGGGGATTAGATTGGGTATGATAATTCTACGCATTCCCAGTTATTTTTGCCATTAATTTGTAGTATTTGAAGAATTAATTTAATTAATAAAATCTTCTAGAGACGAATTTAAAAAATGTTCATCACTAATTAACCATTAACCCAATTAAATTAATAACATTTCTTTCTTGAAAGGGATGCATTCTCTACATACCGAAATCAAAATCCATTTAGACAATAATAACAGCAATGAAAACTCAAAATGTGGTGTATTGATTACTTTAAATACATCAAATAATTACATTGACTAATTAACAACCATAGCTAAACAAAGCCTAAACCAATTAATTAATTAACAAATCCCACAAAATGTGAGAGATCTATGATCTAATCTCAGTGGAAGAAGAATCCAGACACTTGCCATTCTCCCATTGCTTCACAACTTCATTGTATCCCTCAGAAGAATCAAAGGCAAACTCTGCTAATGAGCTTATAGCAACAGACATTCCAGCACAAAGCACCTTAATAGCAACTTCAGCTAATTTTTCTGTAGTCATTACCTCTTCTACTCTTCCAACTTCCACAATTTCCATGTTTCCATTTTCTCGTCTCGAAGCAAACGAGTTCTGCCTAGAATCTTCTCTTAACTGCTGCGAGTAGATCGACCCCATGCCGGCTGCGAAGAAGTCCATGCCATCAAGCACTGCTGTTTCGTGTATGGCGTCTAGTCGCCTTGACCACTGAACACAGAGTCCGAATAACGGGTGAGTACCACTAGAAGTCTGAGGAGAGCATGGTAACTTTGACACGTCAGGCTCGGACCTCACACACCGGAGAAGCCATCCAGCTAGCGCATGGACATAGGATCTTTGCGAAGTAATCCATGACTCGAAGGTGTTTCGCCAGTTTCTTATCTCGAATTCAAGATTTGAAGCCGAACGGGCTAGCCTTGTTGGATCAGTCATCGACATGGAGGAGTGTTTCCTGGCATGTAACTTAGAAGCTAGAAGCATCTTAGCTTCATCTAAGGTTCTCTTCTGCTTCTGATGACATTCTGCCATCACTTTCCACATCTTTGCTAGCCTGTCATTTATTTGAATGACTGAAGAATCAGCGCCAGAAATATTTAATGCAATTAAATGCTGTGCTAGTGTACTATATCTGCATCACATAGTGATCTACAACAACAACAACAACAACAACAAAACCTTATCCCACTAAGTAGGGTCGGCTACACGAATCAAACAACGCTATTGAACTCTATCATGTATTATGTCTATCATTTAGACTGTTTACACGTAGATCTCCTTTGACCACTTCTTGTATGGTCTACATATAGTGATCTATCTACATTATAGAAATTAAATAACAAGAGTAAAGCATAATCATATTGAACTAAATATATACTTAATATTACCGAAAGTAGTGAGATATTTCACCAATGCTACTATATGCCAACCCAGAATGACTCTAAATACCAGACAAAGATGTATGGAGATAATGATTTTGATGCATACCCTTGTACCAATTCAAGAAGTTGGGGATGAAGCTCTTCATCCCTTAGTTTTTCTATTCTCCTGGAAATAGCTTCAACTGTGTGTATTGAAACCGTTGTCTGCGTATCTAAATCTCTGATGGCTGCTCTTGTTTTATCTGTAGAAGAGGGTTCCTCTCCCTTTACATCTTGGTTCCTAAGTTGCTTCCATTTCTTCTCATACGCCATTCGAACCCGTTCTCCGGCCTGTTGAAGAAGAAAGTGGAGGACATAGTAAATTAGGACTAATAAACATCATGACAACTCTGTGCCTATTAGGTGATGCCGTGATGTCTACAATGTGCATCATACAACAAAGGTTTATACTCATTTCTTAGAAGCATTGTAATTTTTCATTTTATGTTAATATAATTATGGGATCTTGACACTTCCTCATGGATTGAAGACTGTGTTACCTTGACTTCATCATAAAGCTTTTTCTCCCAAGCGTTTAACCTGTCCAACGTCGAATGGTGACTACCGGAAATCATACAGTGCCCATCCATGAGATCTTTAGTGCCCTCATAAACTTCTTCTCTAATGCTCGGACAATTTGTTAAGAATCTTGACGAGGAGGAGCGCGAGGATGCTGTTCGGAACAGAGCTTTTGGGTTCAACAACTTCGACGCTGTAATGAAATTTAATACAAACTATAATTCCTGATAATTCATTGTTCTTAAGGACATGAGAAGTAATCTCATAATTCTAACTAATACAAATGTCTGAACACGAAAACAGACGCATTCGCTGAATGTGAAAAGAAAAACATGTATTAGTTTAATCATACCAGACAATTCATTAGATGTTGGTAAATACTGAGATCTCTTGGCCTCTAACAACACTGAGACATCATTTGCCGCATTGCAGACGATTGTGAACTGAGTTTCAAGATCATTGATCACTTCTGCCATGCTGGTTGGCCTTCTGTTTACATAAACAGTAAAACCCGGCGAGTCTTCCTTAGCTTCTTGCTTACCTATAGCCATTTCGCGACGACTGGATCCAATATGGCCTGCAGCCTGTGATTTCGATACTTCCAGAGTTGCACTTCCATTTGCTTGTGATTCTTTGACATCATGATCAGCTTCAGTTTCAGTTTCATTATCTGTTCCATCCTCTTCTTCCTCCTCCTCCTCCTCCTCTTCGTCTTCCTCTTCCTCCTCCTCTTCCTCATCCTCATCCTCATCCTCATCCTCATCCTCATCCTCATCCTCATCCTCGTCAACATCTTCAACTAATACTTCTTCTTTGGAAGTGTTTCCATTTTTTCCAATGTTTCCAACGTTTCTGGTTCTTTCTTCAGCCACATTTCTCTTCCCAACATAATCTTCTTGTTCAGTTTCGTCTTCTTCTAGGTCCGGTATTCCCTCTTCTTCTCGGACCTGCCTAAGCCCTCTGTAGTCATCATCCATAATAGTCTGATCAAGGCTACTTCTTGAAGGGTAACCGTAGTTGTCTAACGACGAAAAAGGGTTCCAAAAGAAATCCCATTGCGAATTCTGAGGGGAAGGGGGAGGGATATTAGGCCTATTACTTGGAGAATAAGGAAAAATTGAAGGATTCACAGGTGAATATTGCATGCCAAAAAATCCATCATTGCCATAATGATGGTGCATTGGAGAATATGTTTCAACCCGGACCATTTCCGGAGATCGAGGCCTTTCCTCAACCAAAACCGCCGGATTACCACCAGGCCTTAAGTAATTCACTTTCAGTGTAGAATTTGGTCCAACTCCAAACTCAATTGCTGCCGGAGTGAACGATTTTGATGAAATAGGAATGAAGCCAGGGCCAGTCTTCTTCCCAGCTGCAAAAGGAGGGGCAATGACTGTGTCCAACGAGAACTCACGAGGCTCGTCTCCTTCGATGTATTCTCGAAGAGCGGCCGAGACTCTTTTAAGGGATTGGATGTAGGCTATGTGTCCGGTGGCGAAGCGAGTTCTTTGTTCAACAGCTTGTTTGATGTAATTTTTTCTATCTTTGCAAATTTGAACTGCCTCTTCATCTTCCAACCTTGATTGAGAACATCCCATTTCTTAATCTACTCTATGTATGTCTCAAGTTTGCATTGAAATAAAAGAAAATCAAAGGGAATCTGAGTCTTCCTTCATATGACACCAAATTCATAAGGAAACCAAAAATATCTGCCATAAAAATCTGAAATTACATCAACATGAGTGAAAATCTAGAAAGAAAAGAGGGGGAAAATGAAATGTTATATTTTGTGAATCAAATAAGCGTACTTAACTATCCTAATGGAAGACAGGTTATGGAAAATCTAGAAATGCTTAACATAAACAAGCCTTTCCTCCATGATTTCAAGAAAACCAAGCAGAATGCATTAACAAAGCATGAACCTTTTTCATCTGGGAACTGTTCTGTTTTACCAAGGTGAAAAGAAAAAGGTAAACAGAGAGAGGGAGAGAGAGAGAGAGAGGTGGAAGAAGAAGCTAAAATCCCAAAAATGGAAATAACATAAGAAAAACACAATAAAAGTCACCAATCACTAATTGTAGAAGATGAAGCCCAGTATGCACAAACTAGAATGAAAAAATAAGAAAGAAAAAATCAGATATCAAGAGATACAATGCAAAAAATGCCAGAAAAAGAAATGAAGATGAAGAAGCTCAAAGGTGGAAAAATGACAAAATAAAAAAGCATAAAAGAAGCTGATAAACACAAAGACAAAGTACTCATTTTTTCAGTAAGACAAGAGTCCAACATTCCCTGACTCAATTTCTTCCCTTTTTTTACCGTTTATATATTAAAGTTTAGCTATATATATAACAAAAAGATGAACCATAATAAAATGCAGAAAAAAAAATCAGCAGCACATGTTCATGTTCATGGAGAACAATACCTAAACAATGAGGCTGCAGAAGCAAGAAGAGTGTGGTTATGGTTATGGTTATGGTTATGGTTATGGTTGTGGTTGTGATCATAGAGAGTGGAATCAGTGGGAAAGAAACACACTGTGTATGAACATAGAAAGAAATAAAGTATGGGAGAAAATAAAAATAAAAATAAAAAAGCAACGGTCAAAGGGCAAAACACTTATGAGGAAGAAAGAAAAACAGTATACCAAGCAACCACCAAATAAATAAATAAATAAAAGAGACAAAATAAATAAATAAGAATTAAATAAAAAACGTTGAGTTTCGGTTTCAGGTTGGGCAGCTAATAAAGGAGGAAGAACAAGATAGAGAATACGACAACTGCATTTGATAGCCCTTCATGTTGCACCAAATTGCGTGACTGCCACTGGTCCACACATGCCTTTTTTACCCCATCATTTTCTTGTTATTTCGTTGGAATTTCCATTTTGCTTGTCTTCGTGAAAACGACTGGTCAAATATACCACTATATAAGGTACTAGTATATTTATTGCGATAAAGTATAAAAAATTAGGGTAATTCACATAAATAAATAAATAATTTAAAATTAAAAATTATATACATGTCTTAAATATTGAAATACAAATAGATTATACGTCATGTCTTAATATTTTTATATAAATTAAATTAATTAAATTTGATTTAATTGAAAATACCATAATTTGAATTAATTAAAATTGATTTATTAAAAAAAAGGTTAGAATACTACTAGATCGAATCATTTAAAATCAATATATAATAGCATTTAGTAAGAGAAAAATTATGAATTCGATTTATTAACAAATATATCCATTAGCATTACAATCCTACGCAATCAATACTTTCATATTTTTTTATCGGTGTAACATATCTTTATCTATAAATATAGTAATTTATTTAATGGTGAAAACTAGTATCACTATTATTCTAACCAATTATTATTGACAGAAAAAATACGTATAATAGAATAAATATATAATCAATTATTTTTGAAAATATTAAAAATAATTTTTAACAATTTATGACATTAAATAATACTAATCTATAGTAGGTAAATTTTATGGTATTTATAATTTAGTGTCTAACTTTTGCTTAACATATTTTTTATGATAACTTTTAAATATTTAATAATTATTTATTTTTATACTTTTAAAATTAAATATTAATTTTTAATTCTTTTTAATAAATTAGACAAACACTTTTAGACACTATAGTAATCACCTCTATAATATTACTTAATATAATATTCTTGAGAATATAATTTTTTAAAATATATTTCTTAATTTTGATCTACTATGTCTAATTATTTTTGCTAACTTCATACTATTAGAGGAATATTAATTATAAAACCAATTTAAAGTATATTTTTATATGATATATATTTTTAAGAGTGTGTGGAAAAAATCTTTAAAAGATAAAAAAAATTTCCATACATATATTTAATTCTTTTTATTTTATTATTAGTATAAACTAATCAAAACTCAACAAAAAGAACTGTTTTTTTTTTTACTTTCTATTCAAGAGAAGTTGGATCAAGTTACACCACATAAATTAGTTGTATATCCATCCATATAAATTACTATACTTATATAGATGAAGATATGTCACATCAATGAGGTTATAAGAATGACAAAATTTTTTGAAATGCGGAAATTATTTTGAATGGAGATCTGATTGAGAAAATTTTTGTTGTAGAGATGTGATGACCGGATTTTTGACGGTATAGAATTTTACTATTGAAGTCTCGTTACAAGTATAGTCTCTAAACCAATAAAAAATTCTTTCATACAAAAGATTGTTTGTCACAAGTAACAAACCCCTAATTTTATAAACCGAAGTATTCAAACCTCGGGTCGTTCTCCCTAGGAATTACAATAAAGTGTCTTGTTATTGGTTTGAGTTGTTTTGGGGTTTTGATAAGAGGCATGAAAGTAAATGGCAATGAAAATAAACTAACAACTATAAAAGGCTCTTGGCAAGGTATGAAAATTAGAAGTCCTATCCTAGTTATCTTTCTCAATTGTTATGAGAATTGTTCATTGCTACCACTTAGTTAACCCTTACTAAATAAAGGAAAGTCAAGTGGATGAATTGACTTGAGCCACAAGTCCTAATCAACTCCTAAAGGAAAGACTAGCTTTAGTGCACTCCAAACCAATTAGCAATTTCTCCAATTACCAATCAACAAAGGAATTAGATAACTCAAGTGTCACTAATTACTCTACCTAACGACATAAAGGAAATTACAACAAAAGAGTAGAAGAAGATGAATCTAACAACAAGGAATTGAAATGTAGAAGTAGAAGAAAGCAAAGATTAAAACCTAGATCTAAGAACTAATCCTAATCCTAATCCTAATCCTAATTCTAGAGAGAAGTGAGAGCTTTTCTCTCTAGAAACTACTTCTAAGCTAATCCTAATGAGTGTGTAATGAATTGGAATCTCCTTTTCTCTTCAATCCTTGGCTTTACATAGCATCTTTGGCGCCAAAGTTGGTTGCAATTGGGCCCCACAACCCTTCAGAATTCGTTGGCCACGTTTTCATTAAAAAATCATAAAACGGCACCGACGCGTACGCGCACAGCACGCGTACGCGTCCATGGGGTGATTCGCAGGTGCGCGCGCGCGTCCATGGGCGAGTTCAACTTCTTTGACTTTTCATGATTTCTCCACTTTGCATGCTTTCCCTCTTCACTCCTTTGATCCATTCCTAGCCTTTTCAATCTGAAATCACTAACAAACATATCAAGGCATCTAGTGGAATCAAAGGGAGATTAAAACCATCAAAGTAAGGGTTGAAAAGCATGTTTTCACATCTAAGCACAAATAAGGAGACAATCACAAAACTATGCTAATTCAATGGATAAATGAGGGTAAAAGGTGATAAAAGCTCTTAAAATCAATGCAAGATAAACCGTCAAAATGGGGTTTATCAACCTCCCCACACTTAAACCAAGCATGTCCTCATGCTTAAACCAAGAATGAAGTAAAGGGTATGGCATTTATTCAATGGAACTAACTAAATGCAATCTACTTATATGCAACTATCTAAATGAATGCAATTGCTTGGTCAAAATAAATCAATTCTCAAGAAGCATATATGCACAAGGGCTAAGGACTAGCAAGTCTAATCCACAATTGAATTGAGTTATTAAATATTTTTACAAACTTGCATGAAGAGATGATCATAGGTGGAAACATGTAATTGAGCATCAAACCCTCACCGGTAGTGTTCGTACTCTATTCGCTCAAGTGTTTAGGGTCGATTCTCTCAATTCTCCCCTAATCATGCTTTCCAAGATTTGTTCTTCTTCTAATAATCAACATATATTTCATGCATGCATACATATATCATGAGGTCTTTTCTTTGGTTGTAATGGGGCTAGGGTCAAGGTAGGATGCATATTTGGTTAAGTGAGTTTGAAATTTGAATCTTTGATAAGCTTAAACCTCCCACCTAACCTATGACATCCTATACAATTAAGTTCTAACCTAACTACCCATTTCTCACTTTTTCACATACTCATGCAATTTCTTTTCATTTCACAACACTCATGCATTGATTTTATTGAGCTACACTTTGTTTTGGGGCATTTTGTCCCCTTTTTCTTTCTTTCTTTTTCTATTTTTTTTCTTTTCCATATTATTTTTTCTTTTCTTTTTTCTTTTTTTTCTCATTTTTTTTCTATATACAAGAGCCTCAATGCATAAGGTTTTACATTTGATCAATACATGAGCATGTACCCAATTCCCAATATTTTCAATAAAAATACAAAACTACCCTTTTATTCACCCAATGTCCCAAGGTTCCCACACTTGAATGATACTCACACACACTTGCCTAATGCTAATCAAAGATCCAAATTAAGGACATTTATTGTTTTCCGCTTTAGGCTTGTAATGTGCTAAAATTAAGAACAAAGTGGGTAAATCGTAAGCTCAAAATTGGCTAACAAAGGAAGATAAAAGGTAAGGCCATTTGGGTAAGTGAGCTAATGAAATGATGGCCTCAATCATATAAATGCATGAATACACAAAATAATGGACATAAAGAGTCAAACAAATCAAAGATTACATTCATAGAAAGAGAATAATGCACACAAGAAGGAAAATAAGTGGTTATAGGATGTAACCACACCATTAAGCTCAAATCTCACTTGCTTGTGTTCTTAGCTCAAAAATATGATCCACAATATATATATATATATATATATATATATATATATATTTCAAGCAAGTTCTATGAAGAGTTTTCACTCAAATCAATTGAGGTGCCCTATAGATAGAAATCTTGAAACATGTTTGCTTGTGGTGCATTGTTCATGAAAAACAAAAATATAACACCATAAGATGAGAAGATATAAAAACAAGGAAGGATACATTGTTGGAGTGAGGTAAATCACTAGAAATGAGTGAGTGAATTAGTGTGGCATTAATGACAAATAAGTGTGTGAATTCTAAATTGCGCGGTTTAGAACACACATTAGCATAAAAAGCTATGTCACCAAATAAGCATGTACTTCACTTATCCTAGTGTGCTTGAGATGCTTTAAGTTAACTTGTAAGGTAAAACAAGCATTAGAGAAGCATGAAAACATTCAAGTCAAACATATGGATGGATATAATCATGAAGTACAATGCATTAAGGTAAATGCTCAACATCATCCATCAAGAGATTGCCTAATCAAAGAATACGGTTCAAATCACATGGTGGCCAAATCATGCAATTCAAAAAAAATTACAAGCTCAAATGCAATTCTCATCACTTGGTATTCTTAAAAGGTAAGCATGAAAAACTCAAAACCAAGTAGCAAAATATAACCTCAATTAAATAGTCCAACAAAGATTATCGATAACCATTCATGCTAAAATAGCATTTAGGCAATGAGAGGCAACAATGTGTAGTAAACAAGATCAATAAGCCAACACTTATAATGAAAATGGAGAAAATAAAATGAAAACTAAACTAAAGCTATCTAACAAACTAACTAACTAACTAATTAACTAACTAAAATAAATGGTTATCCATGGTGTTTGGAAGTGTTGGATGAGGGGTAGGAGGAGGGAAGAAGAAAGGAGAAGGAAATAAATAGAAAGAGGAGAAGAAAAGAAATGTAGTGAATGGAAGAAAGGGCATCCACGCGCACGCACGCATGACGCTCGCGCGTCGATGGCTTATTTCGAGAGTGGCGCGTACGCGTCATGTGCGCGAGCGCGCAAATAGGTTTGTGCCTCAGGCCCAATTTCCGCACAGTGCAGGCCTAACTCTCGAGTCAAGGTATGGAGGGTGGAACTTCTCAATCCACGCGTACGCGTGCATGGCGCGCTCGCGTGGATGGTCCAAAACGCTTGATGCACGCGTACGCATGCAGTGCGCGTACGCGTGGATGGTGCTCTGTTTTTTCAAAAATTTTTGCTATGTTTTTGCACCAATCCAAGCATTCCAAACCTCCAAACAGCTACCAAAACAACATAAAACCTTATTTAACATACTAAACTACCAAATATACTCAACTAACTAAACAAAACATGAAATTAAACTAATTTTACCAATATTTACAAAAAGATAAAATGAAAAGAAGTTACCATGGTGGGTTGTCTCCCACCTAGCACTTTTGTTTATTGTCCTTAAGTTGGACTTATGGGGAGCTCCTCTCAAGGTGGCTTGTGCTTGTACTCATCCTGGAACTTCCACCAATGCTTGAATCTCCATTGTGCCCCAAGATTCTTCATGGATTGAGCCAAGTGTTGATGGAGTTCTTCACAAGCTTGGGGCTCCTAAAGTTGATCCTCTTCTTGTAATCCGGGATCCCACACTTTGTTTTCACACCCGTCTTGAAGTTGATCATCATTATTGGTCCAACCGGGTGGTGAACAAGATGAATTCTCTATATAGTGGCCAACAATCCTTCTAGACCCATCTATTTGAGCACTACTCCAACCTTTATATCTCATGTTTGATGCATCAACCATAATGAGCCTTGATTTGCAATGCCCACCACAAAACCTTTTCCGCTTACGCTTCATCCCACAAACTTCCCTAAGTTGGCCATCCGTTTCAAGCAAACCATATTCAAGTGGGATAATAAAGCTAATAGAAATGAATTTTACCCACT
>NC_029775.3:27149471-27159714 GCF_000817695.3 Arachis duranensis
TTCCAAATATCTTGACAAAGCATAACCAACCCCCGTTCTTCTATTTCTACGTACTTCCACCTCTTCACAAGATCTCTTAATCTCAATCCTTTGTTCAACAATTTTATCTAAACCTTTTCCTTTACTCAAATCATAATAGGGAGGGTGAGAAAAATTTACCTCATCAACGCTTTCAAATCCAACCGAAGAAGGTTCTTCATGCTCAAAGGATTCTTCACCACTAAGACTTGATGCTTGATCTTCATCACCAAGGGAACTCAATCCTTGCTCTATCCCATCCAAGTCTTCATATGGAGTATGCCTTGGAAGGTGTGCACTTTCCTCCCTAGCATCAATTTCAATCATTTTGGAGGGGTTTTCTTCAACTCTATGTTCCCATGGAAGCTCCGCATCTCCTAAGTCTTCTACCACTTCTTCCTTGTCTTCAACAATTAAAGCTTCCTCCAATTGTTCCGATGCAAAGCAATTTCCTTCATTTCCCACCGGAGTTTCCAATCTCTCCTTCATGCTATGCTCTTCATTCGATTCTCCACATGTAGCCATGGGATTTCCTTGAGTGTTCAAGCATTGGGATGCTAATTGATTTGTTACCGCCTCCAAGGCGGTCATGAAATTTTGCACATCCCTTTTCATCTCTTCTTGTCCTTGAACAAGAACACCAAGGGTTTCATCCATTAGAGGTTGGGGTGGGTGGAAGGATTCATCATTTTGGGGGAAGGGTTTATAGTAGGAAGATGATTCTTCTTGGTAGAGTTGTGGTGGTTCAATATTCTCCACTATTTCCACTTGTTGCACAACACACTCCATGGTTGCTTGAAATTGATCCAATGCTTCCTTGAGATGATCCCTTAACTCTTGTTCCTCTTGGATATCATGAGTAGGACCATAGGGCTCTTGGATTGAAGGACATGAGTATTCTTCCATGGGAGGTTGTGGTGAAAAGTAGTATTCATCTTGTGGTTGGAAATTTTCATATAACGGAGGTGGTTCATCTTGATAATAATATGGAGGGGGTGGCTCTTGAAAGGGTTTGATATTGTGGTGGTTCCATATATGGCTCAAAAGTTGGTTGGTGTGATGGATATGGATTAGGGTCATATAAAGGTGGTTGGTAAGAAGGGGCTTGTGAGTATGGTTGAGAGTTATGTTGAGGGTATAGATCATAGGCATATGGTGGTGGTTCTTGAAAGTCACAAGGAGATTCACCATAGCCATTTGATTGGTATGCATCATAGAATGGCTCTTCTTCATAGTGCATTGGTGGAGGTTGTTGCCATGAGGATTGATCATAAGCATATGGCTCGTCCCACCTTTGGTTATCCCATTCTTGATACACATCTTCATTATAGTCCTCATCACCTACAACATAATTGTAATCACACTCATAGCCAAAATGAGAATTCATGGTAGCAAGAGAAAATAAGAAACAAAAACTAATAAGAAATAATGAAACAAAATACTAAGACTAGCAAAAAAAAAAACTAACAAGCAATCTAAAAAGCAAGCTATTCACAATATTCACATATATACAATAACCAATAACATAACACCATTGAAATCCCCCGGCAACGGCGCCATTTTGATGACCGGATTTTTGACGTTATAGAATTTTACTATTGAAGTCTCGTTGCAAGTATAGTCTCTAAACCAATCAAAAATCCTTTCATACAAAAGATTGTTTGTCACAAGTAACAAACCCCTAATTTTATAAACCGAAGTATTCAAACCTCGGGTCGTTCTCCCTAGGAATTACAATAAACTGTCTTGTTATTGGTTGTGAGTTATTTTGGGGTTTTGATATGAAGCATGAAAAGTAAATGCAATGAAAATAAACTAACAACTATAAAAGGCTCTTGGCAAGGTATGAAAATTAGAAGTCCTATCCTAGTTATCCTTCTCAATTGTGATGAGAATTGTTCATTGCTACCACTTAGTTAACCCTTACTAAATAAAGGAAAGTCAAGTGGATGAATTGACTTGAGCCACAAGTCCTAGCCAACTCCCAAGGAAAGACTAGCTTTAGTGCACTCCAAACCAATTAGTATGAATTACCTCTTATTGAATTGGAAGAATGTAGAAGGAACAATACTAGATCTACAACAAAATGTAAGAACGACATAAAGGAAATTACAACAAAAGAGTAGCAGAAGATGAATCTAACAACAAGGAATTGAAATGTAGAAGTAGAAGAAAGCAAAGATTAAAATCTAGATCTAAGAACTAATCCTAATCCTAATCCTAATCCTAATTCTAGAGAGAAGTGAGAGCTTTTCTCTCTAGAAACTACTTCTAAGCTAATCCTAATGAGTGTGTAATGAATTGGAATCTCCTTTTCTCTTCAATCCTTGGCTTTAGATAGCATCTTTGGCGCCAAAGTTGGTTGCAATTGGGCCCCACAACCCTTCAGAATTCCTTGGCCACGTTTTCATTAAAAAATCATAAAACGGCACCGACGCGTACGCGCACAGCACGCGTACGCGTCCATGGGGTGATTCGCAGGTGCGCGCAAGCGCCCATGGGCGAGTTCAACTTCTTTGACTTTTCATGATTTCTCCACTTTGCATGCTTTCCCTCTTCATTCCTTTGATCCATTCCTAGCCTTTTCAATCTGAAATCACTAACAAACATATCAAGGCATCTAGTGGAATCAAAGGGAGATTAAAACCATCAAAGTAAGGGTTGAAAAGCATGTTTTCACATCTAAGCACAAATAAGGAGACAATCACAAAACTATGCTAATTCAATGGATAAATGAGGGTAAAAGGTGATAAAAGCTCTTAAAATCAATGCAAGATAAACCGTCAAAATGGGGTTTATCAAGATGAAAATGGAGGACGAAATTCTTTTAAGGCAGATGTGGGAATTTGAGCGGGGATTTCCGTTTTGTCTTCGCTAATTTTTGAAATTTTAAATTTACTTAGTTATCCTTAATAATTTATTTTTCATATATGTTTTTTTGTCATTTGACATGTTAGAAAGAGAGAGAGAGAGAGAGAGAGAGAGAGAGAGAGAGAGAGAGAGTCAAAATTCCTAATCCTCATTTGCATAACCCTTCTTTAGTTCATAGATTTCTAGTGTCATCCATACTCCATCCAACCTCTCTGCAGTCACTTCCTCGTCACTCTCCTGTCTCACTGCATTGTCACCTACCCCTCACCGTTCCATCACCTTTACCGTGTCATTCTTTATATTTGTGGCGTTTCTTTCCACAACTTTGTCGTCGTGTTCATTCTCCCCTCTGTTGTTGCGTCTCACACCTCGTTCACTGTTCTGTGCTCTACCTCGCCATAGTGTCCCCCACTGCGTCATTTTGGAAGTCACCATCTTGTCGTTTAGACTTTTTGTATAAAATCTTACTATTTTTGTATAAGATGGATACTTTTAACTCTATTCCTATGAAAATTAATATTCGCCACGGCAAAAAATGGAGACAGGAATGGAGAACAAGTCTGGAGGCGGGGATGGAGAGCAGAGAGACATTCTTCGCCCCCGCTCTGTTCCGTTAACATTCCTAAGCGAGGGAATATAAATATACTAATTGCATAGCATCGTAGGGATAATGAATATATTTGTTAGTAAATCAAATTCATAGGATTCAATTTTTTTCTTGCCAAATGCTCAATACTATAAATCAATTGTGAATGATCCAATTTAGCAGTGTTCTGGCTTTTCCCTTGATAAATCGACTTTGATTAATTTGATTTATTGTGTTTTCGACTAAATCGAATTTGATTGATTCAATTTATATGTAAATAGCATAAATCGAAACAAGTTGATTTCATTTATATAAAGATCTTTAGAATATAGCATATAACCTATTTGTGTTTAGGATATTTATGTGATTTTAACTCAAACTATTTATTCATGTAAATTATCCAAAAAATTAGTTACTCAATCTTAGTTATTTTTTTATTTTAAAAATTATTGTTTTTGACACATTGGACGATTTTGTTGTTGATGGTAAAGTTTTTTACATTCATCCATCGATACGTATTTACAAGAAAGAAGTTCTCTTATGAGAATGTGAATGTTCTCCCTTAGCTTGTGACATGAATCCGTCTTAATGGGTGAGTGTGACAGACTTTGTAAAATCAAATTAAGATTTGGATCGAATACATTTTTGGCACAAAATCAATCCAAACGAAAAATAAAATGTCTTACAAAAATGTGAATATCTCTCTCTTGTTTACATATTTTGATGGATGAGTGTAGAGGATATTACCAACTCTCTTATCATCAAGAACAAAACTATAATACTCCAAAAGATTAGGATATTATACTTAATATTGTGAAAGTTTTTAATTCAGTAATGCTTAAGGGTGAATGCTAACGCGCTCTAGAAAAATTAAAGAGCACAACATTTCTTAAAAATTAATTTGTTCGGGTCTGCTACACATACAAGCAATAAGGCCTTACAAGGTTACAAGCCCCCAACCCACAAACATTCCACACGCGCACTAATTATATTGAATGGAGTGTAACATTCACGCGCTCCCACTCAAAAGCGTAAACCACCCCTTAATGGCAGACTCTTCCACTTCTTCCACTTCTCAAAGTCATTCAGAGAAAATGCAACCCTTCTATTTTCGAGCAACATTCAAAACTCAAGATATACAACTCATCGCTAACATTCGAAAACTCCATCAACACACCATAAAACTCTCGTTCAAGAATCTCCAGAGAAAACAAAGCTATAATACTCAAGGTACGTTACATTACCATTCCTATATATTTTCCAGATTTGGAACTAGGTTTTACTGTTCTTCTACGTTCATCTAGGTTTTACTGTTCTTCTTGTTCTAGGTCTCATTTTACAGTTTTTAATGTTCTACTTGTTCTAGGTTTTACTGTTATTCTTGGTTCTAGGTTATACTGTTCTTATTAGTTGTTCTAGTTGTTGCATAATTTGTTGGGTGTATATCTCTGAACTGATATACTGTAATATAGTCAACAGTTGCAACTGTTCTAATATTTTCTTGTCCATAGGTGTATATTGCTTGACCTTGTAATGTTGCTTGACCTTGTATATTAATGCATGTTTGAGTGATATCTGACTGATATCTATGGGTATATCTGACTCATATCTATGGGTGTATCTTACTAATATCTATGGGTGTATTTTTCATTTCAGAAAAAATGGTAGGCAGAAACCAAGTTGAAAAAAATGTAAGAACAAATATATGTCTTAGATGAAATCAGTTTTATATAATAGAAATATATCTGACTATAATTTTGCTTTTTTTACAGCAAACCAAAGACCTTAAGTGTGCAACACATTTGTTAAGTGAGAAATTCAAAAACATGAGCGAGGAGAAGAAAATAATTGTTAGGGATTTGGGATTTAGTGGCCTGATGCACATCCCGCCGCTAAGGGTGCATCACCAAATTGTCAGATAGATTCTAAGGATATTGACACTGATTAATGTAAATGTTATATAGTCTTGTAACAAATTGAACACATACTGTAAAAAATTTTCAATTATAATCCAGTTTATTGTAAAATTTCTTTCAATAATTAAACTCTCTCTGTTGTATTCAAAATGTATGAATTACAGGTATGATAATATGAAAGAAAACATCAAACCAAATATACACCCATAACCTGCCATTTTTTACACCCAAAGAAAGTTGAATATACACCCAAAAATCTATCCCCATGATGCTTTATCCCTAAAATTCTGAACCCTAAACACTTAAAACCTAAACCCTAACCCCTAACCCGTAAACCCTAAAACCTAAACCGTAAACCCTAAAACCCTAAACCCTAATACCTAAAACCCTTAAACCGTTGTAAAAAAAACTGTATTTTATAACATAAAAACAAGATTCTGAAGTATATATATGTATACATATGTAAAATGTGAAATACAAGAAAATTCAGAAATACACCCAAAAGAACACTGCTTTTACACCCAAAAGAATGCATGCTCTCGCTCCTTTGTGTTCTTCTCATCCCTGTCTAGAAGTGGTGATCCAGATAGATTGGAACCCATATATGACGGTCTTCATAGAGATCTGCAGAATACACCCAAACACAGACTATAAATACACCCGAAAAAAATTAAATTTACACCTTTGCTGCAGATTTTAAACAAACATTACCTGAAAGCCACTTGTTGTTCACAAGACCAAAATTCAGCAGAAAATCATTTCAATTCCTATCAAATGAGTCTTTAAGCACACCCACGCTTCTCGCACTTCTCTCATAATGTAATTCCTCACATCCTTTTCAATAAAATTTAACTCGCGATGACCCCCGGCAGCCGCAACAAATGATTGGTAAGTTTTGCTTAGTCTAATACCAGCCTCCTCGTTATTCTCTATTGTACGACGAATGGACATGCTTAGTTCCCTGTACTGTTTGAGATATTTTAGATTTCCATTTTTCCTCTCTACTACATGTAATCAATTAGTTCTTAATCTCGTTTTCCTTCCTATTTGTGCTCCGAACTCTTGTAGAAAACCCTGCAGCCTTGGCGTAGTTCCTGTAAACTTTTCCAGCATCTTCAAGGGTGGTAAAGGTCATTCCAACCTTCAGAACAAACTGGTCATCAACAACCGAGAGAGACTGCAGAATACACCATGTCAAAAATTATAAATACACCCAATCATGTCTAATATGATACACCCGAACCGCAACAACTCAACTAAAATGACAATAAAAGTCATAAACTGTAAATACACAGGCTGCAGAATACACCATGTCAAAAACTAAAAACACATCCAATCATGTTTGATATAATACACCCGAACAACAATAACTCAGTTAAAATAACAGAAAAAGCAGTAAACTGTAAATACACCCACACTTCTAGCAAAAATACACCCAAAAAAGATCTGATCTACACCTGAGCGTCTGCTATAAATTCCAGATAATTAATCAAAACTAATACATTACATTCAATCCACAGATTTATCTTCATGCATTATTTTGACAGTCAATGTTCACGAATTATTCAGCTACACAATGCTATACAAATTACTACAACAAAATTCAGAGTAAACGTATGTAAATCAAACCTCAGGAACTTCGTTAGATTCAAATTCATAATCCACTTCACACTGATTCAGCTGAGAATCTGACGTTTAATCAACCATTATCTTCAAAACGAATCCAAACTTTGATTTCAGTAAACAAAAATCGATAGAAAACGAAGCTGGAGTTAAAAGAGAGAAGAACGAGAAGAAGAAGAACGAGGAGAAGAACGAAGAACAAAACAAATCTAGAAATAAGGAGAGAAGAACGAGAAGAAGAAGAACCAGAAGAAGAAGAACGAGAAGAAGAACGAAGAAATGAAACAAATCTTTTAAATTTGGTAGTTATATAGCGCGTGTATTGGATGTAGAGTTACAGCGCGTTTGAGGGTTTATTGGTTAATGAACTTGTAAAGCATACAAGCCCTAATGGCTTGTATGCAGAACTTTTCTGTAATTTGTTACTAAAGTAAAAAAAAAGAAAAAAAAAATATCCTATATCCAATATCTTAAATTCTAACTTTAAATCATAAATCATAAATGATAAATTTTAAATTTAAGTTATTAATATAAAATATAATAAATAAATAATTAAAATTTATTTAATTGAGAAAAATATAACACTTTTTATTTAGTAAAAATCATTCAAGTTAAACTAATATTTAATCCTTTATTTTTTTTATTTTGCCATCATATACCCTCTTGAGTCAAATGCATATACCTTCTAGCAATGGTAATGCCTTTTGCTGGTACATTTCATCAATCTATTGTGAGTTCAAGTGTATAAAACAGGAATTTGTCTATAATAAAAAAAAATTAAAAATTGAACCTTTAAAAAACAAGGTCTTAGATTTTATATTAG
The DNA here is from genome assembly GCF_000817695.3 of Arachis duranensis. Taxonomy (NCBI): domain Eukaryota; kingdom Viridiplantae; phylum Streptophyta; class Magnoliopsida; order Fabales; family Fabaceae; genus Arachis; species Arachis duranensis. The sequence continues at coordinate 27,157,309 of NC_029775.3, forward strand.
TGGTGGAGAATAAAGTCGTATCATTATTTATGGTATTTAAAAGTTTTTCTCAAGAAATATGGTAAATTAGAACATTCAATCCTTATATATTTAAAGATTTAAATCTTTTTTAAATATTCTACAATAATTATTAATAAGTAGATATTACAGTGTATATGATAAAAAAATATCAACAAGCTACAAAATAATAATATAGTTTTTGTAACTTATATAATAATATAATTGTGAATAGAAGGACTAATATAGAGATATTGTAAATTAAGTTAGACAAAAATATATATTATTATCGTAACTGAATAAATTAGAAATATTTAATTAAAAAGCATCATTAATTTTGGAGCAATTTACAGAAATAAAATAATTGAAGAAAATTTTTGTGTAAATATAACATTGGCAAATTTCAAACGCAAATGCAACAAACGCAATTGTATGTAATCTGCTACACTCTGTAGCGAAATCCAATTGCACGTAATTCGTCACAGGCTGTCGCGGATTACGTTGAGGACTTCAATACTTATAAATCGCTACACCCTGTAGCGATTTATGACCAAATTGTGTTTGTGCATAATCCGCTATATCCCTAGCGGATTATGAGCAGAATGGGTGGTTATATATACATGTGTAATAGTAACAATCGATGATGCAAAATGCACAAATTGATACAAAATATAATCGTCATTTGCAATAAGTCGTACGAAAATAATAGTCACCAGGCATTAACAATAACACAAAATAAGTTAACTACATAAGTCATACAAATATAACTGTCACAAGTCATTAACCCTAACAGAAAATAAATAAGTCATAATTCATACAAGGATAACGGTCGGAAATAAGACAATGGGCACTACTACTAGTCACCATCAACATCATGGTCGCCCCCGAATGGACCAAGTAGGTGCAAGCCTGTGCGACATCGAGTTGGACGCCTAACACTGGCCGCTCGCCGATCTTCGAGTGGAGCCTCCTGTAGCCCAACTCCAAATGTAGATGGTGGCGTCTCCCCTATGCCGAACCAAGTGTCGTACGGGCTGCCTGTGGGCTCATTCAGGTCGACCGGGAGCTGGATCTCAGGAACTTGGGACGGCACATCCACTGGTTGTGGCCTATATTCCGGAGGGTAGGACGGGCCGCCTGGAATTGGACTCTGGTACTGATGAACGTCGTCACCCCGTATGATGTCAGCAAAATTTGCATAGAATTGGGGTCCAGCCAGCTGATCGTTCAAATCCATGGTGAAAGTAGTGGTAGCAAGATCAGCTAACATCTGCGTGCTATACTCATGTAGTACCTGAGAGCTAGATACATGAGTAAAAGGTGTACCACCCATACAGGCCACTGAAATGCCACCAACCTGAGTGTCAGTAGGGTACCCACGGGACGATCTAGCCTCGTCATTATGGTAGACGGGAAGTGCTCGTCCAGCACGAGCAGCCCGTCATCCAACATGAGCAGCCCTTCGTCTAGCACTAGATCGACGAAGGCGATGATCTACTTGGCCTCCGTTATCACCACCAACCTGCTCCTCCTGCATTATGTCGTTAAGGCAGCGCCACTCGCGATCAGTGGCACGTGCATATATGCGCACGGTCTCCTCCGAAGCATCCGCTGGTAACACCCTAAACCGCTCATGAAACCATGTGAAGTGGACTGTGTATACCTTTCTCTTATCCGGTAGAGGAAGCTCACCAAATAAGTCCTCGAACCACTCCCATGCCGGTCTGGCCCTCTCGATGTGCAGGTGGAAGTCTGTCATGCACCTGAAAACAGCCTGGCCATCCACAGACAGCCCGAGCTGGTATGCCACATCCTAGCGTGACAGTACACTCTTCGAATGGCATATGAAAAGTGTAAGTCTCAGGCCGCCACCTCTCGATAAATGCGTTGAATAGAGGCTCATTGGTGCGCGAAATTGTGAACAATACTTTTCACAACTCTCATAATCCCCGGTCATGAACCCCAAAAACTTGGTAGCTCAATACCATGGCATTACATAACTTCGCACAACTAACCAGCAAGTGCACTGGGTCGTCCAAGTAATAAACCTTACGCGAGTAAGGGTTGATCCCACGGAGATTGTTGGTATGAAGCAAGCTATGGTCACCTTGTAAATCTTAGTCAGGCAAACTCAAATGGTAATGGTGATGAACGAAAATAACAAAAAGGTAAAGATAGAGATACTTATGTAATTCATTGGTAGGAACTTCAGATAAGCGCATGAAGATGCCTTCCCTTCCGTCTCTCTGCTTTCCTACTATCTTCATCCAATCCTTCTTATTCCTTTCCATGGCAAGCTTGTGTAGGGTTTCACCGTTGTCAATGGCTACCTCACATCCTCTCAGTGAAAATGTTCAACGCGCTCTGTCACAACACGGCTATTCATCTGTCGGTTCTCGATCATGTCAG
>NC_029775.3:27161631-27161759 GCF_000817695.3 Arachis duranensis
GTGCTCCACCCTTAGTTGTCCCATGTTGGAACTCAATTCTCCTAGGGAGTGTTTAGTTGCTCCCAATAGTTTTGTGGAGGAAAGTGCATCCCTTGAGGTATCTCAGGGATCTCATGATGAGTGGGGTC
>NC_029775.3:27165545-27165986 GCF_000817695.3 Arachis duranensis
TCTTCTTCAGATGAAGAGATCCTCCAGCAAAGCTATCCAAAGATATCTTGGATAGTTCAGAGAGATCATCATAGAAAATACCTATGATGCTCCATTCAGAAAGCATATCAGAAGGACACTTTCTGATTAGTTGTTTGTATCTTTCCCAAGCTTCATAGAGGGATTCTCCTTCCTTCTGTCTGAAGGTTTGGACTTCCACTCTAAGCTTACTCAATTTTTGAGGTGGAAAGAACTTTGCCAAGAAGGCATTGACTAGCTTTTCCCCAGAGTCCAGGCTTTCTTTAGGTTGAGAGTCCAACCATATCCTAGCTCTGTCCCTCACAGCAAAAGGGAATAGCATAAGTCTGTAGACCTCAGGGTCAACCCCATTAGTCTTAACAGTGTCACAGATTTGCAAGAATTCAGCTAAAAACTGATGAGGATCTTCCAATGGAAGTCCAT
>NC_029775.3:27166218-27167142 GCF_000817695.3 Arachis duranensis
CAAGTCCTCTAAAGAGAGTTGTGCTTTGGCTTCTCTTAGCTTTCTCTTCAAGGTCTTTTCAGGTTCAGGATCAGCCTCAACAAGAATGCTTTTGTCTTTGCTTCTGCTCATATGAAAGAGAAGAGAACAAGAAAATATGGAATCCTCTATGTCACAGTATAGAGATTCCTTTAGGTGTCAGAGGAAAAGAAAAGTAGAAGACAGAAGTAAAAAATTCGAACTTATCAGAGAAAATGGAGTTCAAATTTTGCATTAAGGGATAGTGTTAGTCCATAAATAGAAGGATGTGAGAAGAGGGGAGGTGATTTTCGAAAATTAAGTCAAAGATTTTGAAAACATTTTTGAAAAGCATTACTTAATTTTCGAAAATGAAAGTGGAAAAGAAATCAAGTGATTTTTGAAAAAGATTTTGAAATTAGAAATAAAAAAGATTTGATTGAAAAATTGATTTGAAAAAGATGTGGTTAAGAAGATATGATTGGTTTTAAAAAAAATGTGATTGAGAAGATATGATTTGAAAAACATTTTAAAAGATTTGATTTGAAAATTAAAAACTTGACTAACAAGAAAAGATATGATTCAAACATTAAACCTTTCTCAACAGAAAAGGCAACATACTTGAAATGTTGAATCAAATCATTAATTGGTAGCAAGTATCTTTAAAAATGGAAAGAAATTGGTTTTAAAAAAGATTTGATTGAAAAATTGATTTGAAAAAGATTTGATTTTGAAAAGATTTTGAAAACTTAGAAAAAATTTGATTTGAAAACAAAATCTTCCCTTCTAGCCATCCTGGCGTTAAACGCCCAGAATGGTGCACATTCTGGCGTTTAACGCCCAAATCTATACCTTTTTGGGCGTTAAATGCCCAACCAGGTACCCTGGCTGGCGTTTAAACGCCAGTCTGTCCTTCTTCACTGGGCG
>NC_029775.3:27167454-27167723 GCF_000817695.3 Arachis duranensis
ACACGAAAATCATCAAGAATTACTTGAAGATCCTTAAGACATATGAATGAATGCATGCAGTTGACACCAAACTTAAGATGAGACACTAGACTCAAACAAGAAATTTTTGGATTTTATGATTTTTTGATTTTTTTTTGTGTTTTTCGAAAATTAAGTGGAAAAAGATATCAAAATTCTTAATGAGAATCCCAGGAATCATTGCAATGCTAGTCTAAGACTCCGGTCCAGGAATTAGACATGGCTTCACAGCCAGCCAAGCTTTCAAAGAA
>NC_029775.3:27169315-27170358 GCF_000817695.3 Arachis duranensis
TGAATCAGATTTTTGCTCAGGTCCCTCAATTTCAGCCAGAAAATACCTGAAATCACAGAAAAACACACAAACTCATAGTAAAGTCCAGAAAAGTGAATTTCAACTAAAAACTAATAAAAATATACTAAAAACTAACTAGATCATACCAAAAACACACTAAAAACAATGCCAAAAAGCATACAAATTATCCGCTCATCACTCATCCAACCAGAACCAATGTGCGTTCAACGTAGTCAAGTGGTACAACCCAGCCCTCTCTAAGTAAGGTATGATCCTATCATGTAACGGCATATTCTGTTGCCTACGGACGCTATACACACATCGGGTTGGCTGCATTTTCAGAAATAAAGAACACCGGCTTAATTTCTAACAATGACATCACCAAACTATAGCTTATGTTTCTATTCTTAAGCTACTTGTGTTTTAAAATTACTAATTTACCATCCACAACTTAAAATCCTACTTCTCTACCTTTACTATTAAATGTTAAATGTCAAAGTTTAAATTCCAAATTTTCATTTTCTCTCCCTTCTCTCTACTTTCTCTCTCTAACTTTCTTTCCAAATTACTTCAAATGATTTACGCTACAGCCTCACACGGTATATATAATCACCCACTCTACTCATAATCCACTACAAGGTGTAGCGGATTATGCACAAACATAATTTGGTCATAAACCGCTACAAGGTGTAGCGGTTTATGAGTATTGAAGTCCTCAACGTAATCTGCAACATCCTGTAGCGGATTACGTTCAATTGGGTTTCGCTACAAGGTGTAGCAGATTACATACAATTACGTTTATTGCATTTGTGTCTAGAGTTTGCCAATATTATATTTACATAAAAGTTTCCTTCAATCATTTTATTTCTATAAATTGCTCTTAATTTTATATCTAATTCTTCTTATTATACAAAATCTCTATTTATATGACTTATTTTTTATTATATTTAGATTAGATAAAATTATCTTATTAATTATATTTTAATCTTCTAATTATATGTCTGAACTAATTTTTTATCTAAAGTTAATGTAAATAATAAAGA
>NC_029775.3:27170426-27171052 GCF_000817695.3 Arachis duranensis
CCTGATTCATTAAGTTTTTTGACCAATAATATATTATTAATATATATCTTCTCTAAAAATTTAAATTGCATAGATATAATTGGATAATTTTAATAGTTAATAAAATTATATAATAGCCTTAGATGAAGATTAATAAATTTTATTTATTAAATTATATATATAAATAATATATATAAAAATATGGCTATTAAAATGATATATAATTTAGTATTTTTACTTGAATACTTAAAGAATATTTTATCATTTTTGTAATATAATTGAAATTTTAGCTTTTTCATACTCAAATTAAAATTATAATGTATAATATAATCAAACATCATTAACCTGTAGAAGTTTTAAGTAGGGTCTTTTAATTATTTAAAATGAAGTAAAATGGTATTTTAGAATTTTTAATGTCTAATAGCATAAAAAATTATGAACTAATTATACAAGTCTTTATTTTAGTTTTCTTAAAATTAATGTTAAGACGTGGTTATGTTATTTTAAAAAATTATCGAGTAAATAAGGAATGAAGTAATAGTAAATAATAGTGAATAATAAATTAATAATTAATTTTATTTCAGAACAAAATACTAATTGTAAGAAGAAAATTAATTCTTTAAAAATCTTAATTAAAAGCTACTCTA
>NC_029775.3:27171069-27185029 GCF_000817695.3 Arachis duranensis
AAATCTTAATTAAAAGCTACTCTAAATATATTGGCTAAATAGATAGATATACAACAATAATAAAAATAATAATTATATTCTAATAAAATTAATAATTTTTTTATTAAAAAAAATTAAATATACGTATTTAAATTACAGCTTAGAATTACTGTTTTCAGTTTCCATTTTTTAGGATCATTTTTGTTAGGCCCATAACCTAATATTATCATTATTGTCGTAATATTGACAATAAGGACTATGATAATAACATTAATAAGTATAATAATAAGAATAATAGTAATAATAATTTTAATAATCAAAATAATATTAATACTAGTTATAACAATAATCATGATAATAAAGATATTATAATAATAACAGTATCGATAATAATGAGATTAATGGGAACAATAAAAGCAATAATATAAGTGAAATAATAATTATAATAATAATAAGAACAATATAATAAACAAAAAAAAGTATAAAAGAGAAGTTTGCACGAAGAATACATTTAAATTTGTCTCATTTGCTAAGACTGCATTTGTTTATAGAGATAAGACACTAAAATAAGAATATAGAAACATAAAATTGTATTTGACAGAGAAGATATGGATAGAGATAATATATCCAGAGATACTGAATTAGTGTATTTTGTGTCCATCCAAAAAAGACACGAAAACACTAACAATAGACACAACTTATTTTTTAGTTTTTCTTTTATTGTTTTTGTTAATTTTTCATAATTATATTTTTTATTATTATATTTTTTATTTCAATTTTTTGAAGAAAAAAATAAAAATAATTGAATTTTCATAATTTGTTCTAATTTATCACAAAATAAAATACAAGAACATAAAATTTTGTGTCTCTGTCTTATTATATTCTCAGTGTCTTGTCCCGTCTTATTTTCAAAAACAAACGCAACCTAAATTTCACAAAATGATACTTGTATTTTTTGTTGAAGAGTACTAGAAACTAGCAATTTTTGTGATTTATAATTATTAAATAGTTATTAATAATATTTTTAATAATATAAAATTTTATCTAATAATATAAAATTATTTATTTTTTTAATAATTATATATTAATCAGAATTTAAAAAGTTACTGATTCTCTAAATTTTTTTTTTATTATCTTCATTTAATTCTTGGTCTTTCAAGGGTAGGATTATATTTTCTTCACCTATAAAAGTTCCGTACAACAGATATATTCTGCCACACGCCGAGAAAAGATCCTCCAGGAGTAAGAAGGGCACTTCATGAATAACAGTCCCTTTGATAACATGAGTTATTTGTTTGTTATTAGACCCCACAATTCTTGGAGTCACACTCTTGTCACTTTTGTTAACGACTTAACGTACTATGCAGTATGCAATGGGCCAATTAATTACTTGTGTTTGGTTTCATTTGTAATTTGCAATGGATACAGGGACACTTTGGAAATTTCTCCAAACCCAATTAGTTTGTGTATGGATGTGCATAAATAAAATAAAGAAAACACACACAAGTGAGGAATTTAGAAAAGCAGAAGAAAAGCAAGTCGGCAATAAAGGAAAAGAGAGAAGAGAACCGTGGATGCCTTGGTAACTTATTCTCATGAAGAAGAAAAATAATGCTCCTATGAGCATGCCCTTAAAAATATTTGTTTCATTCAAATGAAAGTTAAAATCCTTTTCTCATTAATTGTTTCTCTAGAAATATTTATCTTCTTGTGCATTTCTTGTTTGTATAAATGCTCAATATAATTTTGTTGAGAGTTGAAATATAATGTTCATAAAAAATACTAAATCTTCATCCTCACATTTTCTAGATTCTGCTGTATTTTTTTATGAGACTGCACTTTCCTGTTACCATCCTAGGTACTAAACATAAAAGAAGGAATTTGTGCTTATATTCTTAGAATCTCTTTATGTGTTTGGCCACGTCTCCAATATCACAAGTCAATACAGTTAGCTGTAATAGCAAGGTTAGGAATTTTTCACTCAATAGTATTCCACCTTTTACCATCATCCAACAGTGACAATTTTTTTTTTTAAAATTCCCGTAGATCTCTAATAACATAAGCAACTGATTATAAAATGTATTTTGTTTCTATTCGCATCTAGAAATGGTAAATTAAAAAATCTGTCTTATCCTGCCAAAAGTTCGTTCTTTTACATACTGGTTCGTTTCGCTCTACTTAATAAGATGGTCCTAAAATCTTATCTTGTCCTGTTTAATGACAGTGTGGACTTGGTCCGCTAAATCTTTTTTTATTATTAAATATTAAACAATATATATAATCTTATAATTATTTTTATAAATTTATAATTTCTAAAGACATAAAAAAATATAATTTTCAAATTCACAAACATTAAAATCTTTAAATTTATAAATATATAATAACCATAATCATAAATCAAGTTTTTTGAAACAAAATAATAAAACCAACATTTTTTAAAATAAAATAAATATTGTCCAAAATATATAATTAAACATCTACAAGTTTAGAACATAATCAATCAAACGTAAAATATAATCTAAAACATTAAATTAAAATATCTTCATCAAAAAATGTTCATAGAAAAAAAAAGCGTTGGCCCGTTGAAGAGACCCGTTTCATCCCGCAAAAACTCACAGTTTAAGTGGTGCAGGTTAGGCGGATTTTCGAATTGTGACGGTTTTAATTTTTTAGTTTAATCCGCCTTTTTTAGCAGATTATGCAAACCAACTCGACGATTTTAAGCCTGTTTACCACCCTTATTCACATCCATAGATCAAACCTACAATTATATATTTAAAAAATCTGGTTAATTTGAGTTATAAATGGATTATTGAAGGATTATAAGATAATACACATAAATTTTGTTTAAATAATATAGATAAAATATAAAGGAAATTTTTTGGTGCTTAAAGAAATTGTGCTTAATTCGATTTGTCTAAAAATAAAAATAGAGTAAAATGTAATCTACCTTTTTATGTTTGAATTCTATGAATGAAATTTAGATATCATAGAAGATACTAAAATATAAATATATGATAAAGATTTGGTATTAGTAAAAATATTTTGATTTTTTTATTTAAATAAAATAAAAATGATCAATATTACCTGATTTTCTTAAACTAATTTTTAAAATATAAATTTTTTATTTTTAATAATATATAAATCATTTTAAGGTTGTATGTTTTGAATTATATGTTAACCATTACATCTTAGAATAATTTAAATTTTGAAATATTTTAAAAAAATACACATAAATGTCTTAGGTACTGAGCTTTTAAAATTAGGGTGCGATGATTTACACGTTTTACACTTAACACACATTGAGATAAAATAATTTATGTGCAAAAATTAACCCTCACTAACTTAGAGAGATTTATGTGCAACTTCCAAATACACAATGAGGTGTAACTATTAAAGTTGATAACAATAATAAATTTTTTAATAATTTAACAATTATTTTCTTCCATCTTTATAATAAATTAGAGTTAGAATTAAAAAATAAACATGCAACATAAATCGTTTTAGGCTAATAAGGATTAGTTTTCGCACATAAGTCATCTTACTCCCAATGTATTTTAGATTTAAAACATGTAAATTATTACACTCTGGAACAATTTACATTAATTTTAAAAGTTCAATATCTTATTAGGATCATTTATATGTATTTTTTGAGAGTATTTTAAAACATAAATTATTCTAGGATATAACAGTTAACATATAATTTAAAATACACAATTTTGGAACGATCTATATATTAATAAAAATAAAAAATTTACATTTTAAAAATTTGTTTAGGAAAATAATATAATATTAATCTCCTTTTATTTTATTTAAATAAAAAAACTAAATATTTTTATCATTTAATTGTACAAAAATGTTGTGTATATTCATATTAAAATAATTCATTGTTATCAATTTCTTGATCAATAAAACTACGAATTGAATAAACTTTCTATCTATCTATATTATTTAGATATATAGTGTTTGTTATGATACCTACAACCCTGTTGAGATCAAATATATAAGAGTGAATTCCACATTCAACATATCTTTAACATCATAAATAGGTTATGTTTCGGCAAAACTAAGAGGAATTCTCAAGGTACTAGAGAATTTTCTAATGGAAAAGTATATAAAACTAAAAAGTTATCGGCCAAAAACTAAATAAAATTATATTAATTTATATTAATAATTAATTTTAAATTTTTTATTTTAAAAAATTTAAAATTAATTAAATAAACCTAATTAAAACCTATAAAAACCTTCTTCTTTTTTTTCATATTAATCTACTCACTTTCAATAATCACACACAGACTTCTCTTTCTCACCGTTAGATCCTTTCTGCTTCTCCACCGTGATCCACTCCTCTTCTATCACCGACTTCTGATTCGTCGGATTCGCCGCCGTCGACAAGAATCCATACTCAACACGTGGATTAGACAAATTTTGGAAACTTCTAGCTGAACTCGATGAGAGAAGGAAAAAGGTTTATTCCAAGTCGTTCGATTCGTGTATTTCGACAATAATGATTTCGTCCCTATCGTTATTATGATATTGATTTTGGTGTTCTTGACGGTGCTTGGTAGATCGGTGGCGACACTTTGTACGTGTGTTTTGTGGTATGTAATTCTAGTGATGAGTGATACTTCTTTTTCTTCTTCTTCAAGTTCAAAGTCAATAAGAAAAACTGTGAAGAATACAAATAAAAAGAAATATGTGAGAGGGTTGAGTGAAAAGAAAATGGTGGTGATGAATGAGGGTTTAATTTCTCCATCAAAGGACAATGGTTCACCGAAACATGGCACGGTATCTGTCACGATGTTACTCTTTGCGTTTTGGGATATTAGGTACCGTTTTGATGATTAAAGAAATGGCAAATTACATAATTACATAATTTTAAAAAAAACATTCATTTAATATAAAAAAATATGAAATTTTTAAAAAATAGAGACATTCATATCTGCAATACAAAAAAAATTTCGAAAAATATATAAAAGAACATTCATTTAGTATGAAAAAGAAACATTCTGATACTTAGCAGAAAAAACATCCATATTTATTAACTCGTAGAGATTTTGAATTCACCAAAAATATTTTAGCTGATTTTTTGCTAATACCTTTTTGATTTCCTAGCATTGCTCTTTTCTTATATATATGCTATACCAATCCAGTCAACATGAAAAGCCAATATCGACTAGCTCAGCTCAAAGGGATTAAAATCCAATCAACCATAAGAAATTATAAACTTAGGAATACATATTAAGAAAGGATGATTAAGTACGATCTTGAAAAAAAAAACCGTTAAAAACAATTTCGATATTTACTAACAATTTTGAGGATTAAAATAACACTTAACCTAAAATGACGTATAAGAATGAACTCTCCACCTTCACAAAGCAAGCCATTATTGAAGAAGAACAAGGAGGAGTGGAGGACTGTGTATACTAAGGGGAACAGGGTGATGATAGTGGAATGTCATTCATAACAACTTTCAGACACATTGGTGACAAAAAATTCTTCCATTGTAAAAATTGTATTAAATATACTCTTCAGTCTTTAGTCAAAGGTAGCAGCAGCAGGAACTGTATGTAGCAAAGTTGCAAGGCCTTGAGCTTTGCGCCAAAATAATAAATATAATAACTCTCACTCTTTTCCATTTGCACTTTTTCTCATTTTGAAATTGTTCTTTCCTCACATGGATAGATACATGGATTACTTCGTTAATTAAGGGTAGCGTTAATGCCTTAATGGTCTTACTATTTTTTTTTTTTTTGGCACATGTCTCAACTCTCAACAATAAATTAAGATGCCTACAGTCACAAACTCACAATGCTAATAAACAAATTCAACATGTTACAGGAAGCAGCACCTCATCATTTTTATGAACAAAAGATTACATGTAAACGTGTCATAAGACACTGAGATAAAAATATTAAATATTAAATATTAAATATTATGATATATAATATATTTTACTTCTTTTATGTCTCTATTTATATTTCCTTCACAATGTTATGCCAAACATTTTAATATACTTTTTTGTTAGACAGAACCAAACATTTTCTTTTTTTTTTTTTACAAAAAGTTAAAAGTTATTCTTAATATTTAATTTGTATCAATTTTTTATTCTTAATATTTGAAATATATTTCAATTTTATCCTATAGATTAACTCATCATCAATTTATAATAATTCATTAAAAAGTAATTTTAAAACGTAAACCAAATACATCAGGGACAAAAATGATTATAAGTTTCTGAGACTCAGTAATTTTTTTAACTATATTAACAAATATAGTTAATAGGTAGGAGCTAAAATGAAATCTATTTGAAATATGAGAGATATAATTGATACAAATTAAATATTATTATAGGTATTAAAAAAATATATACATCATTGTAAATTGAAAAATATGCAGAGGTGTTACCATACCTTTCTACCCAATTTTCTTCTTTGCTAAGTAAAGTAGTAGCATTAACAGGTACTGTAGATAGTAATTTACACTAGCAGTATCTTTTTTTTTTTGGTGACTAATTAACACTAGTAGTATATTTATTAGTTTCGGGTGCAATACCCTACCAAATAATAAGAAAGATCAATAAAATGGAAAAAGGTAGAAGCATTATAAGTGCTAGTCAATTTGTTCAATTGTCTTATTCAATGTTCTCCATTCTCTTTTCTTAATTTGTGGCATAACGTATTACAAGTTGGAATTGTACTAATGTTTGTCTTTATCGTCCAGTTAATAACAGGATATCTAACCATTTTAATCCATCATGCATGTGAACATATGTTTCTTTACTTACTTCCACTTTAATTATGTTGTTATCACCTTTTAACTTGCTTTTTTTTTTTCCTTTCAATTTTATTATTTTGTCCCATTATGTATTATTTAATTTATTTTGTTTCTACATATAAAAAAAATCTCTTAACAAATAAAACCCGTTTAATAAAACTAAATTTTGAAACTGAATCAAACTATTTTATATAAATTAATTAATTTTTTCCAATAAAAAAGATTGAACTGAAACCGTATGACATTATATAATTAAATGTAGATATAAAATTATTTATATTGACAATATATTAAATTAAATTTTTTATTTAAATAAAAATTTATTTATTAAAAATCAGAAATTGTATGTGATTTGGTTTGGTTTAAAACCAAATAAAAGTGATTTCATTCAAGCAGCATATCCAAGCCAACCCGCATCGGCCAATCTCTGCCATACTGACGGTAAGTTTGAAAAGTGATTATAATATTTGTATATAAATTGATTTAAACCAATTTTTTATACATTACAACAAAGGAATTTTTAATATAAGCTAGCTTAGAATAATTTGTTATGTGAAAAAGTAATTTAATGTAATTTCTAAATCTTTTAAAATAGTTTGGTGCATCTTGTATATTAACTTGCCAAAAGAAATTTGTTGTATATTAGGCTCTATTTGTTTCTAAAAATAGGATAAGAAAAGATATTGAAAATAAAATACAAAAAATAAAAATACAAAATTTTGTATTTTTGTATTTTATTTAATAATAAATTAAAATAAATTATAAAAATTTAATTTATTTTTATTTTTTTATTTAAAATTTAAAAAAATATATAATAGAAAATATAATTATAAACATTTATGAGAACTAAACAGAAATGACAGAAACACAAATTAATGTTCTTGTATTTTATTTAGTGATAAACTAAAACAAATTATGAAAATCTAATTTATTATCAATTTTTTATTAAACAAATTTAGGAAAAAAATATAATAATAAGAGTTATAATTATTAAAAATTAATAAAAATAATGAAAAAAATAAAAATAAATTGTGTCCTTTGTTAATGTGTTTGTGTCTTTTTTGTCAGAATGAACACAAAATATATTAATTTAATGTCTTTGGACACAACATTTTTATCTATATCTTATCTGTCAAACACAATTTTATATTTCTATATGACTGTATTCTTGTTTCAGTATCCTATCCCTATAAACAAATGTAGCCTTACCAAAAAATTAAAAAAAATGTGCGTTTATATGCCATCATCATTCGTTTCATTTATAAATTTAATTTCATGTAATGTTATTGACGTAGCGGAAACTGGCAAGTTAAGAAATTATTAATAGAAATACGTTGTAAGTACAGTTCTTAACCAGCCGAAAATTTGCTTATCAAGTTAAAAAGGGTTGTCACAAAGATTAAAATTAAAATACTGGGAGTATGAATTTCAAGTCGTCTCCCAACGAGTTGTAGAGAGATGTGCTATTTTATCAATCAGGTGTTTTCAAAAATGGTTGAGTTGATAAACAGGAAATTAAAATAGAAAATTTAATTAATTCTAAATAAAAGCCTTGACTATGAGTAGATTAGTTGGAAGTCCTATTCTTGTTGAAGTACTCTCAAGATTAATTGATAATTGAAGGTTGCTCTGTTTAGTTACCCCTTACTAAGTAAGGGAGAGTCAAACACGTTGGAATGCTGTTTCTGTTCACAAGTCTCAATCCGCTCATTGAAAAGGATTAGTGTCTGTGAATAGAGGGCATTCCAACAATGAACCCAATTATAATTATCCTTTCAAGCATCCCAACTCAAGGGTTCCTTTCAATCAACTCCCCATCAAGTTAGGGAACTACTCGCTCATTGTGAATGTAGAACTCATAACATATAAAAAGGAATTAAAGGAAGACATGATAAATAAAAGATGAAAAGGGATTAAATAAAAATATTATTCTATATTAATAACTTATGAAAACAATTCAATGTCAACTCTAGAGAGAATAATGATATGGAAGAATAAGTAAAAAGTAAATAGCAAAGTATGATGACTAGTACCGGAGGTGACCTCTTCTCAAAAGCTAAAAAGCAAAATCTTCCAAAAATCCTAATTATGAATGTCAAGTGATAAAAATCTAGGGGAGGAGCCAATTCAGATCTAAAACTCAAAATTATGTGGAATGAATTGTTCTCCTCTGTTTCTGCATGTTTCCTGGCTCTAGTCTGTGTTTCTGGGCCGAAAACTGGGTTGAAATCCGGCCCAGAAACTCTGCCAGCGACTTCTGAAATTCTGCAGATCGCGCATGCCACGTGGTCGCGTCATTCATGCGGACGCGTCATTTGGCGTTTTGCTTTCCCACGCGGGCGCGTCGTTCATGCCTCCGCGTCACTTATGCTTTTTCAATCCGCGCGGTCGCGTGAGCCATGCGGCCGCGTCACTTCTCGCTGGTCATCTCCTTAATTTCTTGTATTCCTTCCATTTTTGCAAACTTCCTTTCCAATCTCCAATTCATTCATGCCCTATAAAACCTGAAACACTTAACACACAGATCACGACATCGAATGGGATAAAGGAGAATTAAAATACCTAATTAAAAGTCTCTAGGAAGTAAGTTTTCAATCATGTAATAATTTTAGGAAGGAAATATAAATGCATGCTAATTATATGAATAAGTGGGTAAAGATCATGATAAAACCATACAATTAAACACATTATAAACCATAAAATAGTGGTTTATCAACCTACCCACACTTAAACATTAGCATGTCCTCATGCTTAGTTGAAGGAGATAAAATAAATGAGTAGGAACATGTAAAAACTCATGTAATGCAATGCAACCTATATATGTGAATGCAACTATATGATTCTTGTCCACTTGATCAAGAATAAATAAGCTCTTCAAACAATTACAAATCAAGTTCCACTAATTCAATTCTCATTCAGTCAGAACAGGTAAAAATGCAAGAAGGTAGCTCATGAAAGAAAGGAACATAGAATTTTAAGCACTGAACCCTCACTGATGATGTATGTATATTCTAATCTCTCTAGTGTATAGGGTAATCACTCTATCCTTCTCTAATCATGCTCCCTAAATTTTGTTCTTTTCCTAATCAATCAACAACATTTAATATATAATGCAACATCATGAGGTATTTTCAAGGTTGTAACGGGGCCAAGGTAAGGGTAAGGATACATATATAGTTAAGTGAGCTTATAAATTGAATCTTTAATTAACTCAAACTCTAACATAACCTATATATTTTATATAACTATGGAGTTCGTACCTAGCTATCCAGAATTCTCTTTCACATTTCATACTCATGTATCAACTGTTTATTTTAATTCTATCATACATGCATTGACCTTTGAATTCTTAACTCAATATTGGGGTAATTTTGTCCCCTTATTTATTTATTGAATATTTTTTTTTAAACATAGCTTATCAATGCACATGGATTTTTGATTTTCATAGTTTCACATGAGTAGGTGTCCAAATTTCCATTATATTATCATGACATATCCCCTTATTATCTTTTGTTCCCACAATTTCCCATACTTAATTAGCACACACAATTCTATCTTAAGCTAACCAAAGATTCAAATTAGGGTATATAATTGTTTTTTCACTTAAGACTAGTAATGTGGTAAATTATAGAACAAATGGGATTTAAAGGCTCAAAGTGGCTAACAAAGGTAATTGAAAGGGTAGGCTTAATTTGGATAAGTGAGCTAAATAAAAATCATGTTCCAAATACAACTTCAAGCAAATTTAACATAAGAGTTTTAATTAAAATTAGTAAAATTTTGTTCCAAAGATAGAGTTTTAGAAGAAACTTATTGTCTTTTCAATCAAGTAGAACATGCATGCAACTAATCTATTACTATGTAATTTATCCTATTCTACAAAAGAAAGAAAAACTAACTAAATATCCTAATTTATTGGTGTTTAGGAAAGAAAAATTACCTCCGGAAGTCAGGTACTGACCGACCTCCCCACACTTAAGGATTTGCACCGTCCTCGGTGCCATTTGTCAGGAACAGTGGTGGGCTGGTGGCAGTGTCTCCACAGTCGGGACCGTCATGGTTCCCTGTGCTGGTGAAAGAAGTGGAGTCCGGAGTGCCTGGATCGTCATCGGGTCTGTAATTTCCTGTAAGTAGCTCCTTGAGGTGTTTGAAACGGCGGTGGTTGCGGCGTTCTCGGAGCTTTGCTTGCTTTTCTTGTTGGTCCAATCGCTTCAGTATTTGGTGCAGCAGCTGACTAGTAGACGGTGGAGGAGCTGTAACATCCTCTGTGGACTGGCTGGTAGTGGCAAGTTGTGGCCTGAGATATCTCTCGTTAGGGACATACTAATCATCCCGTGGAAGAATGGCTTTGGTGTCTCCAGCTCTGTAGGATACTCCGGCTGCTGAGATAAGATCAGAGACCAAGACGGGGAAAGATAGATTGCCCACGATCTGCACATGTTCTATAACATTCCGGATATGTCTTGGTAAATTAAGAGGTTGGTTTGTGAGGATGCACCATAGTAGAACGGCCATGTCT
This sequence comes from Arachis duranensis, assembly GCF_000817695.3. Classification (NCBI taxonomy): domain Eukaryota; kingdom Viridiplantae; phylum Streptophyta; class Magnoliopsida; order Fabales; family Fabaceae; genus Arachis; species Arachis duranensis. The sequence continues at coordinate 27,182,345 of NC_029775.3, forward strand.
GCGGTGAAGGAGGACTCATGAGTACTCGAAAAGACGTAATGGGACATAATCTGTGCCCATACATGAGCCTCTAAGGTAAGTGCAGAAGCCGAGATTCCCTTAGGACGGGAACGATGGTATCCGAAGATCCATTTTCTGCCAGGTTGAGTGATAACTCTGAGAACAACGTCCCAGTCAAAGGTGTATGCCTGGCGCTTGATTGCGGCTTTCTAAAAGGCGTCCAATCCTTCTGGAGCAGGTGGAAGATCTAAGGCTTACTGAATGGCTTTTTCTGTAATAGGGATTTGCTTCTGACGTATATAGACAGACTGCAGGGTTGGCAGGTGGAAGTTGGAGTAAAACTCAACTACCCAAGAAAGATTGACCTGTCGTGGCTATCTCTGTAAAAATCCCCAGTGTCTTTGTGCAATTTGCGGCTCAACAAAGGCGGCAATACGAGGCGGAAGGATGAGAAGGTGTTCGTTGTTGTAATTGTGAGCTGCCAGAATAGGAAACATCTGCTCACAGTAGCAATTCGGGAATCGTGCAGTGTCCTTTGCTGGGAAAACTCTCTCCTTTTCATCAACCTTTATGATCCTTTTAGTTCTTTTTGTTGAGGGCTTGACTGCAGTTGAAGAAGGTTCTGCCACTAATGCTCTTTTTGTTCCTTTCCTTGCTGTGGGTTTAGGGGTAACTTTCTCTTTGCCTTTCTTAGTGGCCATTCTGAAAAAGGGAAGAGAAAGTAAATTAAATTTAAAGAGATAAAGCAAGGAAGAGGGTTGAGTGAGTGATAGTCAATGCACAGTAAAGATGAATGAAGGGAACACATGGTCATGACAACATGTGAAAAGTTCATCAAAGGGAATAAAATAAGTGTATTAGAGGGTAAGTAGATGCAAGATGTTTATTGGCATGCTGGCAAGGGCATGAGTAGCATAGATCAAGCATCACTTCGTAACAAACTATCACATTTGTATTGACAATTAAATTCACTTAATATAATAATAAAGGAAATTTGTGAAAAGCAGGCATTAAATAGTAGAATAGAATAATGTAAAAAAGTGCATGATGCCATATGGACTTTTTCACAAACACATAGCATGCATGGTAACTAAGGTATGGAAAGTATTAGATTAAACATGCAAGCAACCCTAAAAGAAATATATAATTGTCAAACAATATTTTTAACAATTTACAAGCAAAACAATGACCCAAATAAATTCCAACACCAATTAAAAGAAAGAAGAAAAGAAAAGGGGAAGAAAATATGGATAGTGAAAGTAATACGAAAAGAGAAGACAAGAAAATAACATATAAAATTAAGAAGAATAAAAGAAAAGTAAGGGGAGAAGAAGAAAAGGAAACCTTGTTAATGAGAGGAGAGGGGGAGAGAGAGAGAGAGAGAGAGAGAGAGAGAGAGAGAGAGAGAGAGAGAAGGAAGAAGGAAGAAGAGAAAATAGGATTTGGAGAAAAGAAAGATAAGATAGTTGGCAAATCAGGAGTGCTATGCGGCGCAGGTGACGCGGTCGCGTGGGGCACGCGGTCACGCGACTTGCGCTTATACTGATTGACGCGATCGCGTGGGTGGTCATTAAAAGGATATGACGCGGACGCGTGAGCCATGCGTCCGCGTGGAAAGAATTGGGCGTTCAGCGCCAAGCCAGCACCACTCTAGCACAACTTTCGGTCGTGCACCCATTTTACGTCGAATTCAAGGGCACGCGGCCGCGTGAGTGATGCGGTCGCGTGGGAGGCCAATGTTCCCATTAGACGCGGACGCGTCGGTGATGCGGTTGCGTGGGGTGATTTATGCCATAGGCACGCCTCCAGCCATGCTCCTGCGTGACTCTCTATTCGTTTCTTAATCTTTCCAAACTACCTGCGATGCGGACGCGTCAATAATGCGGTCGCGTCGCGTAATGTTTTAATTTTTAATTAAATTTTTTTTAAGCATGTAAATGCAGATGCACGAAATGTACTAAGAAAGAGAAGAGTTATTGAATATGAAAATAAAAACAAAGAAAGGAATGATCATACCTTGGTGGGTTGTCTCCCACCTAGCACTTTGCTTTAACGTCCGTAAGTTGGACACTCCACTAGCTCAGTCTTCGGCTATGTGGGGATCTTCCAAGAGGAAGATCTCAAGCTTCTTGTTTTTCTTCATATTCTCGCCATGGTACATCTTTAAGCGATGTCCATTAACCTTGATAAGTTCGGAGCTGGAAGGGTGACTTAGGTGATAAACTTCGTACGGTTCGGCTTTCTCTACTCTGTATGGACCTTCCCATCTTGATCTCAACTTGCCTGGCATGAGCCTCAGTTGAGATTTGTAAAGGAGGACTAAATCTCCAGGTTGGAATTCTTTCCTCTTGATGTGCTGATCATGTATAGCCTTCATCTTCTCCTTGTATAGTCTTGAGTTCTCATAAGCTTCTAGGCGAATGCTTTCCAGTTCTTGCAGTTGTAATTTCCGTTCAGCTCTGGCTTTCTCAATTCCCATGTTGCACTCCTTTACTGCCCAAAAAGCTTTGTGCTCTACTTCAACTGGAAGATGACAAGCTTTTTGATGAGCGGATAATTTATACGCTTTTTGGCATTGTTTTTATATAGTTTAAGCTACTTTTAGGGATGTTTTCACTAGTTTTTATGTTAAATTCACATTTCTGGACTTTACTATGAGTTTGTGTATTTTTCTGTGATTTCAGG
>NC_029775.3:27186223-27186356 GCF_000817695.3 Arachis duranensis
ACCAATGAATCTACATAAGTCTTCTATCCTTTTTATAATCTATTTTCTTATTTTTATTTTCGAAAACCCATAAACCATTTTAATCTGCCTGACTGAGATTTACAAGGTGACCATAGCTTGCTTCATACCAACA
>NC_029775.3:27186525-27187284 GCF_000817695.3 Arachis duranensis
GCTTAAAGAATAAGTGATCACAATTTCGTCCACCAAGTTTTTGGCGCCGTTGCCGGGGATTGTTCGAGTATGGACAACTGACGGTTCATCTTGTTGCTCAGATTAGGTAATTTTCTTTTCAAAAATCTTTTTCAAAAATCTTTTTCAAAATTTTTCTTTTCTTTTTTGTTTTTCTAACAATGTTTTTCGAAAAAATTAATAAAAATACAAAAAAAATTCATAAAATCATAAAAACCAAAAATATTTTGTGTTCTTGTTTGAGTCTTGAGTCAATTTTTAGGTTTGGTGTCAATTGCATGCTTTTAAAATTTTTCTTGCATTTTTTCAAAAATTTCATGCATTCATAGTGTTCTTCATGATCTTCAAGTTGTTCTTGACAAGTCTTCTTGTTTGATCTTGATGATTTCTTGTTTTGTGTCTTTTGTTGTTTTTCATGTGCACTTTTGCATTCACATTTTCCATGCATTAAAGATTTCTAAGTTTGGTGTCTTGCATGTTTTCTTTGCATTAAAAATTTTTCAAAATTATGTTCTTGATGTTCGTCATGATCTTCAAAGTGTTCTTGGTGTTCATCTTGACATTCATAGCATTCTTGCATGCATTCATGGTTTTGATCTAAAAATTTCATGCATTGAATATTTTTGTTGTTTTTCTCTTTCATAATTAAAAATTCAAAAATTCAAAAAAATATCTTTTCCTTATTTTCCTCCAAATTTTCGAAATTTTGGGTTGACTTGGTCAAAAATTTTTAAAATTAGT
>NC_029775.3:27187457-27187576 GCF_000817695.3 Arachis duranensis
CTTCAAAATCTTTTTCTTATCTTTATATCAAATTTTCAAAAATTAGCTAACAATTAAAGTGATTGGTTCAAAAATTTGAAGTTTGTTACTTTCTTGTTAAGAAAGGTTCAATCTTTAAG
>NC_029775.3:27187709-27188470 GCF_000817695.3 Arachis duranensis
TCAAAACCATCTAACTACTTTTCCCTCTCTAATTTTCGAAAATATCTCATCTCTTTTTCAAAAATTCTTTTTGTTTTAAATTTTAATTTTAAATCTTATCTTATCTCTAATTTTCGAAATTTACTAACTCCTTTTTCAAAAATTATTTTCGAAATTTCTCTTCTCTTCTCTTATTCTATTTAATTAATTAATGACTAACACTTCTCTTCACCTCTCTTCATCTAAGAATCCGAACTTCTTATATCCCTTGTATTTGGATTCTTCTACCCCTTTCCTTCTTCTACTAACACAAAGGAATCTCTATACTGTGACATAGAGGATTCCTCTTTCTTTTCTTGTTTTCTTCTCTTTCATATGAGCAGGAACAAGGAAAAAGGCACTCTTGTTGAAATTGATCCAGAACCTGAAAGGACTCTGAAGAGAAAATTAAAAGAAGCTAAATTACAACAATCCAGAAACAACCTTTCAGAAATTTTCGAACAAGAGAAGGAGATGGCAGCCGAAAATAATAATAATAATGCAAGGAGAAGGCTTGGTGACTTCACAAAGCCAACATCCAAGTTTGATGGAAGAAGCATCTCCATTCCTGCCATTGGAGCCAATAACTTTGAGCTTAAGCCTCAACTAGTTGCATTAATGCAACAAAACTGCAAGTTTTATGGACTTCCATCTGAAGATCCTTATCAGTTTTTAACTGAGTTCTTGCAGATCTGTGAGACTGTAAAGACGAATGGAGTTGATCCTGAAGTCTACAGACTCAT
>NC_029775.3:27190614-27191694 GCF_000817695.3 Arachis duranensis
ATACTAAAATTAAAAACAGAATCAAAAATAGCAGAAGAAAAAGCACACCTTGGAGGAAGAGCTTACTGGCGTTTAAACGCCAATAAGGAGCATCTGACTGGCGTTCAACACTAGAACAGAGCATGGATCTGGCGTTGAATGCCAGAAGCATGCAGCAATCTGGCGTTTAAACGCCAGGATTGCACACTGAGGAAAGCTGGCGTTCAACGCCAGAAACATGCTGCAGATGGGCGTTGAACGCCCAGAACAAGCATAAAGCTGGCGTTTAACGCTAGAAACAAGCATCAATCTGGTGTTAAACGCCAGGATTGCATGCAGAGGGCGTTTTACACGCCTCATTGGTGCAGGGATGTAAATCCTTGACACCTCAGGATCTGTGGACCCCACAGGATCCCCACCTACCTCACCCTCTCTCTCCATTCACACTCATCCCTTCGGTTTTCCATTCACCACTCACATCCATCTATCCTTCTTCTCCATATCTTCCTATCCTTCTTCTATTCTTTCTTCTTTTACTCGAGGACAAGCAACATTCTAAGTTTGGTGTTGTGGTAAAGGCATAGCTTTTTTTTTTTTGCTTTTCCATAACCATTGATGGCACCTAAGGCCAGAGAAACTTTTAAAAAAAAAAGAAAGAAAAAAAAAGGGAAGACAATTGCTTCCACCTCTGAGTCATGGGAGATGGAGAGATTCATCTCAAGGGTCCATAGCTTAGTAGTAGATCATTTGACTGCACATCAAGAGAGCATGAGAAATTCCCTCATCAAGAAATCCCTGAGATACCTCAGGGGATACATGTTCCTCCACATAATTATTGGAAGCAACTAAGGGTAGGAACACCAAAATCACTAGGGATCATGCAACAGCAGCAAGGAAGAGACATAGAGGAGCTCAAAAAGCACCATTGGACCTTCAAGAAGGCGCCACCCTCACTCAGGTGGATTCATTCCTTGTTCTTTATTTCTTTCTGTTTTCGGTTTTTAATGTTGTGTTTATCTTTGTTTTGTGTCTCTACTTCATGATCATTATTATGTAACCATGCCTTAAAGCTATGAATAAAATCCATTAATCCTTCACCTC
>NC_029775.3:27191823-27193038 GCF_000817695.3 Arachis duranensis
CAATACTTTTTGTTTTCTGAATGAATGCTTGAACAGTGCATATTTTTGATCTTGTTGTTTATGAGTGTTAAAATTGTAGGCTCTTGAAAGAATGATGAACAAAGAGAAATGTTATTGATGATCTGAAAAATCATGAAATTGATTCTTGAAGCAAGAAAAAGCAGTGAAAAAGGAAGCTTGCAAAAAAAAAAAGTGGCGAAAAAAAATAGAAAGAAAAAGAAGGAGCAGTAGAAAAAAGCCAATAGCCCTTAAAACCAAAAGGCAAGGGTAAAAAGGATCCAAGGCTTTGAGCATCAATGGATAGGAGGGCCCAAGGAAATAAAATCCAGGCCTAAGCGGCTAAATCAAGCTGTCCCTAACCATGTGCTTGTGCCATGAAGGTTCAAGTGAAAAGCTTAAGACTAAGTGGTTAAAGTCGTGATCCAAGGCAAAAGAGTGTGCTTAAGAGCTCTGGACACCACTAACTGGGGACTCTAGCAAAGCTGAGTCACAATCTGAAAAGGTTCACCCAGTTATGTGTTTGTGGCATTTATGTATCCGGTGGTAATACTGGAAAATAAAGTGCTTAGGGCCACGGCCAAGACTCATAAGTAGCTGTGTTCAAGAATCAACATGCTTAACTAGGAAAGTCAATAACACTATCCGAAATTCTAAGTTCCTAGAGAAGCCAATCACTCTAAACTTCAAAATGCTCTACTTCAACTGGAAGATGACAAGCTTTTTGATGAGCGGATAATTTATACGCTTTTTGGCATTGTTTTTATATAGTTTTTAGTAAGTTTGAGCTACTTTTAGGGATGTTTTCATTAGTTTTTATATTAAATTCACATTTCTGGACTTTACTACGAGTTTGTGTATTTTTCTGTGATTTCAGGTAAATTCTGGCTGAAATTGAGGGACTTGAGCAAAACTCTGAAGAAGGCTGACAAAAGGACTGCTGATGCTGTTGGAATCTGACCTCCCTGCACTCGAAATGGATTTTCTGGAGCTTCAGAACTTCGATTGGAGCGCTCTCAACGGCGTTGGAAAGTAGACATCCAGGGCTTTCCAGCAATATATAATAGTCCATACTTTATTCGGAGATTGACCACGTAACTTGGCATTGAACGCCAAGTACATGCTGCTATCTGGAGTTAAACGCCAGAAAAACGTCATGATCCGGAGTTGAACGCCCAAAACACGTCATAACTCGGAGTTCAACTCCAAGAGAAGCCT
>NC_029775.3:27193655-27197802 GCF_000817695.3 Arachis duranensis
AGCTTGCCATGGAAAGGAGTAAGAAGGATTGAGTAGAAGCAGTAGGAGAGCAGGCGTCCTTGAGCCATGCAGCACCTCCATTCGCTTATCTGAAATTCCCACCAATGAATCTACATAAGTCTTCTATCCTTTTTATAATCTATTTTCTTATTTTTATTTTCAAAAACCCATAAACCATTTTAATCTGCCTGACTGAGATTTACAAGGTGACCATAGCTTGCTTCATACCAACAATCTCTGTGGGATCGACCCTTACTCACGTAAGGTTTATTACTTGGACGACCCAGTACACTTGCTGGTTAGTTGAACGGAGTTGTGACCACTCGTGCCAATTTCTAAATTGCATACGAGCACAAGGAGTGTAATTATTCGATTTGTGTGAAAGTATAAATCACAATTTCGTCCACCACTTTTCCATAAACTAAGCGAAAAGGGCTCATCCCAATGGGTGTCTTATACACTGTTCTGTATGCCCATAGTGCATCTTGTAGCCTGGTGCTCCAGTCTCTTCTATGAGGTTTGACTATCTTCTGCAAAATACGCTTTATCTCTCTGTTTGACACCTCGGCTTGCCCATTAGTCTGAGGATGGTAGGCAGTTGCAACTTTATGAATGATCCCATGCTTCTTTAGTAAACCTGTTAGTCTCCTGTTACAGAAATGGGTGCCCTGATCCCTCACGATTGCTCGTGATGATCCAAAGTGACAAATAATGTGGTTTCTCAGAAAGGAAACAACAGTGTTAGCATCATCGGTACGGGTAGAAATGGCTTCCACCCATTTGGAAACATAATCTATAGCTAATAGTATATAGAGGTGGCCATTAGAATTTGGAAATGGACCCATGAAGTCAATGCCCCAAACATAAAAAATTTCATAGAAAAGCATAATTTGTTGAGGCATTTCATCCCTCTGGGATATATTACCAAATTTTTGGCATGGAAAACAAGATTTACAAAATTCAGCAGTGTCTTTAAAAAGAGTGGGCCACTAGAGTCCACAGTCTAAGATTTTTCTAGCTGTTCTTTGAGGGCCAAAATGTCCTCCACTCTCAGATGAGTGACAGACCTCTAAAATGGACTAGAATTCTGATTGAGGCACACATCTTCTAATTACCTGGTCAGCGCCACATCTCCATAAATATGGGTCATCCCATATATAATATTTAGACTCGCTTTTCAGCTTGTCTCTTTGATGCTCAGTAAACCTTGGAGGAGAAGTGCGGCTAACTAGATAATTAGCTACAGGTGCATACCAAGGGATTACCTCAGATACTGCTTGTAGGTTATCAAATGGAAAATTATCAGCTATAGGAGTGGAGTCATCTTTAATGTGCTCAAGGCGACTCAAGTGGTCTGCCACGAGATTCTGGTTACCACTCCTATCTTTTATTTCTAAATCAAATTCTTGTAGTAGCAGTATCCAACGTATAAGCCTTGGTTTGAATTTCTTTTTAGCTAATAAATACTTTAAAGCTACGTGGTCTGAATACACTACTACTTTCGTACTAAGTAAATAGGCTCATAATTTATCCAGAGCAAAAACAATAGCAAGAAGCTCTTTTTCAGTAGTAGTGTAATTGGACTGAGCGGCGTCTAAAGTTTTAGACGCATAAGCAATAACAAAAGGATCCTTACCTTCACGCTGAGCCAGCGCTGCTCCTACTGCATAGTTGGAAGCATCGCACATGATTTCAAATGGCTCGCTCCAGTCCGGTCCTCTCACAATTGGAGCTTGAGTCAGGGCGGTTTTCAGCTTATCAAATGCTTGTTTACAATCCTCACTGAACTCGAATTCAATATCCTTCTGTAGTAATCTAGATAGGGGAAGTGCTACCTTACTAAAGTCCTTGATGAATCTTCGGTAAAAACCTGCATGTCCAAGGAACGAACGGACTTCCCTCACAGAAGAGGGGTAAGGTAAACCAGAAATAACATCCACCTTTGCTGGATCTACAGAAATGCCAGTATTAGATACAACATGTCCCAGCACAATACCTTGTTTAACCATAAAATGACATTTTTTGAAATTCAATACAAGGTTTGTACTGACACATCTATCTAATACTCTAGATAGACTATCCAAGCAAAGGCTAAAGAATCACCATAAACGCTGAAATCGTCCATAAAAACTTCCATACAGTCCTCGATAAGATTAGAGAAAAGACTCATCATGCACCTTTGGAAAGTAGCTGGTGCATTGCACAAGCCAAAGGGCATTCTCTTGTAAGCATAGGTCCCAAAAGGACAGGTAAAAGTAGTATTTTCTTGATCCTCAGGAGCTATATGAATCTGGAAATATCCTGTATAACCATCTAAAAAGCAATAATGTGATTTACCTGACAGGCGATCCAGCATTTGATCAATGAATGGAAGAGGATAGTGATCCTTATGAGTGGCTTGATTGAGACGCCTGTAATCAATGCAGACCCTCCAGGCGTTTTGAACTCTGGTAGCTATGAGCTCTCCATGCTCATTCTTTACTGTAGTGACTCCAGACTTCTTGGGTACCACTTGTACTGAGCTCACCTATTCACGGTCTGAAATGGTGTAGATAATATCTGCCTCTAGTAGTCTGGTCACTTCCTTCTTGACAACCTCTAAGATAGTGGGGTTCAGTCTTCTTTGGGGTTGACGAACGGTCTTGCTCCTTCTTCTAAAAAGATTCTGTGCTCACAAACGTGAGGGTTGATACCTACTATGTCTGCTAAACTCCACCCAATTGCTTTCTTGTGCCTCCTTAGCACACTAAGTAATTGCTCTTCCTATTGAGAAGTGAGGTCCCGTGCAATGATAACTGGAAACTTCTGCTTGTCTTCAAGGTAAGCATATTTGAGGTGTGGAGGGAGAGGTTTCAACTCTGACTTCTGTTCATGGCCAGGCTCTGAATTATCTGGAACTGGTGGCAGTGGTAGAGTACTTTCATTGTCCTCTAGGAATGTCCCTACACTTGGACCTTGTCCTATGTACTTCTCTTCAAACTCCTCTAGGTGAACTTCAGCTATGGTTTCATCTATGATGTCACACTGGAGGATAGAGTGATCTTCTGGAGGGTATTTCATAACTCCATTCAGATTGATGCTTACTACTCGGCCGTCTATTTCAAAAGAGTATGTTCCTGAAAAAGCATCTAATTTGAACTTCGAGGTCTTCAAGAAAGGTCTTCTGAGTAGGATTGATGATGGCTTCTCTGAGTCATGTTGGGGAATCTCCAAGATGTAAAAATCAATGGGGAAAGTGAGACCTTTAATGCCCACTAATACATCTTCAGCAACTCCAGCCATTGTAATAATACTTTTATTTGCTAACACAAAATGAGCTGCCGACCTTTTTAAGGGAGGGAGCCTCAAAACATCATATACAGATAAGGGCATTATACTAACACATGCTCCTAAATCACACATGCAGTCAGAAAATATCACACCTCCAATGGTACAGTTAACCATGCATGAGCCTGGGTCACTACATTTTTCAGGTATATTTTCCATTAAAGCAGATATAGAACTTCCTAAAGGAATAGTTTCTAATTCATTAATTTTGTCTTTATGTATGCACAAGTCTTTTAGAAACTTTGCATATTTAGGTACCTGTTGAATGATGGTGCACGAATTTGTGATTCGCACAACTAACCAGCAAGTGCACTGGGTCGTCCAAGTAATACCTTACGTGAGTAAGGGTCGATCCCACGGAGATTATTGGTTTGAAGCAATCTATGTTTATTTTATTATTCTTAGTCAGGATATTAATTAAAATTATCAGTTGGAATTATTAGATTGGAAAAATAAAAGAGAATAATAGCGTTACTTGTTGTGCAATAATGAGAAATTTGTTGGAGTTTTGGAGATGCTTTGTCTTCTGACTTCAACTCTTCCTTGAAATCCTTCTCCACACGCAAAGTCCCTTCCATGGCAAGCTCTATGTAGGGTGTCACCGTTGTCAATGGCTACTTCCCATCCTCTCAGTGAAAACGTTCCTATGCTCTGTCACAGCACGGCTAATCATCTGTCGGTTCTCAATCAGGTTGGAATAGAATCCATTGATTCTTTTGCGTCTGTCACTAACGCCCAGCCTTCAGGAGTTTGAAGCTCGTCACAGCCATTCAATCCCAGAATCCTACTCGGAATACCACAGACAAGGTTTAGACTTTCC
>NC_029775.3:27199513-27200238 GCF_000817695.3 Arachis duranensis
TTGGAACTCAGCAACCTGTTGTTTTGAGGAGTAGATGTTCCTCTAATCTGTGGGGTGTTTTTCAAGGATTAATTTTTGGCGCTTCAGCTCCCTTAGATCACGCCCTTGTTCTTCCTGTTCCTTAAGCAGTTTGCAAAGCATGCTACTTTGATTGCTATGTTCTTCCCTTATTTGGTCCATAGCTTCTTGCAATTTGGAAATAGAAGCCTCAAGATGTCCCCAATATTCGAATTGAGGCAGTTCTGCGAGGGCTTCCTGTGCTCTCCTCTTGGCTGAATCATCTTGTTGCTGTTGTCTGACCATTGATATTCCAGTGATTGGCCTCTCAACTGGGATATACTCTGTTATTCCCATCTTCACTCCAGCATCTTTGCAGAGCATAGAAATTAAGCTTGGATAGGCCAATCTGGCGTCCTTGGAATTCCTGTATGCTATTTTGTATAGCTCACATGAGATCAGTTGATGGACTTCTACTTCTTTTCCCAACATGATGCAGTGAATCATTACTGCTCTTTTAATAGTAACCTCAGAACGGTTGCTGGTGGGCAGTATGGAACGCCCTACGAAATCCAGCCAACCTCTGGCTACTGGTTTCAGATCTTCCCTTTTGAGTTGAACTGGGATGCCAGTCGTGCTGGTGGTCCACTTGGCTCCAGGGATGCATATGTCCTCCAGAACCTTGTCTAGCCCTTTATTGACCCTCATCATTCTCCTATTAAAGGAGT
>NC_029775.3:27200284-27202212 GCF_000817695.3 Arachis duranensis
AGTTGGGGAAGCTTAAATATCTCCCTGATCTTGTCAGGATGGGTATGAACGATTTTACTCTGACTAAGGTTCCGATGGTCATAGAGAGCAGCTCCAATTATTCTTTGCCGGTCTGTCTGCCATAGATTAGCATAGAACTCCTGAACCATGTTCCTTCCCACTTTCGTTTCAGGATTGGCCAGAATTTCCCAATTCCTGTTTCGAATTTGCTCTTGGATCTCCGGATATTCATCTTCTTTCAGATCAAATCTGACTTCCGGGATCACGGATCTGTGACTCATTATCTTGTAGTAATGGTCTGAATGTTCTTTAGTTAAGAACTTCCCTTGATTCCAAAGTGGCTTTGGAGTGCTTTCTTTCTTCCCTCTTGGGGCGGTTTGCTTTCCTTTAGGAGCCATGATCTTAAGTGAGTATGTTTTTGTGATCACGGATAAACACACCAAACTTAGAGTTTTGCTTGTCCTCAAGCAAAAGAGAAGAAAGAAGAGGGATAGAAGGAGAAGAGGAGAAAGAAGAGGGATAGGAGGAGAGCAAGTGTGGTATGGTGATGATGAGAGGGGCGCCGAATTCAATATATAGGGAGGGGGTGGGAAATTTTCGAAAATAGGAAAAAGATAAGATAGAAGATATGATTTGTAAAAGATAAATATGATAAGAAAAAGATATAGTTTAAAAAAAGAAAGATTTAACTAATAATTAAAAGATAGATCTGAATTTTTATTTTTTGAAAAAGATTTTAAAAAGATAATTGAGTTTTAAAAACAAACTTAAAAGAGTTGGATTGGATTGGAAAACAATTTGTCTTTATGGATTAAGATATATTTGAAATTTTTGAAACATGGATTTTTAGAAATCAGGGTTTTTAAAAAACTAATTTGATATGAGGGATGACAATTTGAAGCATGTTTATGTAAGACATCATGAATTGAAACATAAAAAAAAATTTAGAAAAAATATAAAGAAAAACGAATTTTTACCTCCTCCCACCATCCTGGCGTTAAACGCCCAAATGATGCATGTTTTAGGCGTTTTAACGCCCAAATGCTGCTTCTCCTGGGCGTTCAACGCCCAGCTGATGCTTCTTTCTGGCGTTGAACGCCAGGAGGTCCTTTGTCACTGGGCGTTTTTCTGAACGCCCAGGACGCTAACAATCTGGCGTTGAACGCCCAGAAGGTGCTTCTTTCTGGCGTTCAACGCCCAGAAGATGCTCCTTTCTGGCGGTCAACGCCCAGATGGCTACCCTTACTGGCGTTGAACGCCCAGTTGGTGCTTCTTTTGGGCGTTCAACGCCCAAAACGTTTCTTACTGGCTTTTTGATGCCAGTAAGCTTTCCAAATTTCCCTATAACTCTGTGACTTCAATCAATTGTTATTTCACCTTTTGAAGATACTCTGGCATCTACCTGTAAAACTTGATCAATTAGAAAAAAGAACAAATAAAATTAAATTTTGTGATTTGGCTGGGTTGCCTCCCAGCAAGCGCTTCTTTTAATGTCATTAGATGGACTATTACTGAGCTTTAATTAAGTCTCAGTTTTGAGCATTCTTGCTCAAAATTACCTTCAAGATAATGCTTAACTCTTTGTCCATTAACAATGAACTTTTTGTTAGATTTATTATCCTGAAGCTCTACGTATCCATATGGTGATACACTTGTAATTACATATGGGCCTCTCCACCGGGATTTTAATTTCCCAGGGAATAATTTGAGCCTAGAATTAAATAGCAGAACTTTCTACCCCGGCTCAAAGACTCTGGATGACAATTTCTTATCATGCCATCTTTTCGCTTTCTCTTTGTATATTTTTGCATTCTCGAAAGCATTGAGTCTAAATTCCTCTAGCTCATTTAACTGGAGCAATCGTTTTTCTCCAGCTAACTTGGCATCAAGGTTTAGGAATCTGGTTGCCCAGTAGGCCTTGTGTTCCA
>NC_029775.3:27203105-27203674 GCF_000817695.3 Arachis duranensis
CCCATACATCAAACAACTCAATCTCCAAGATCCCTTGTTGAGGCATGGCATAACTATGAGGTAGGTTGCCTGATCTTTGGCAACTGTCACAATTAAGCACAAACGCTCGGGAATCTTTATAGAGAGTAGGCCAGTAGAAGCCACTTTGGAGGACTCTTGTGGCTGTTCGCTCACTTCCAAAATGTCCTCCATACTGTGATCCATGGCAGTGCCATAGAATCTTTTGCGCTTCTTCTTTAGGCATACATCTACGGATTACTCCGTCTGCACATCTCTTGAAGAGATATGGTTCATCCCAAAGATAGTACTTTGCATCTGTAATCAATTTCTTTGACTACAGCCTACTGTACTCTTTGGGTATGAATCTCACTGCCTTGTAGTTTGCAATGTCTGCAAACCATGACACTTCCTGGATGGCAAAGAGTTGCTCATCCGGAAAAGTTTCAGATATCTCAGTGAGAAGGAGGGACGCCCCTTCTACTGGTTCGATTCAGGACAGGTGATCTGCTACTTGATTCTCTGTCCCTTTTCTGTCTCTTATTTCTATATCAAACTCTTGCAGAAGCAAC
>NC_029775.3:27206545-27214082 GCF_000817695.3 Arachis duranensis
CATTTCAGAGGGGCATTTTCTTAGCATCTCTCTGTATCTCTCCCAGGCATCATAAAGGGATTCATTATCTCCTTGTTTGAAGCCTTGGATGCTTAGCCTTAGCTGTGTCATCCGTTTTGGAGGGAAATAGTGATTCAGGAATTTTTCTGACAGTTGTTTCCATGTTTTTATGCTGTTCTTAGGTTGGTTATTTAACCACCTCTTAGCTTGATCTGTTACAGCAAATGGAAATAGTAATAATCTGTAGACATCCTGATCTTCTTCCTTATCATGTACTATGTCAACAATTTGTAAAAACTGTGCCAGAAACTCTGTAGGTTCTTCATGTGGAAGACCGAAATACTGGCAACTTTGTTGCACCATGATAATGAGTTGAGGATTCAACTCAAAGCTACTAACTCCAATGGAGGGTATACAGATACTATTCCCATATGAAGCAGTAGTGGGGTTAGCATATGACCCCAGAGTCCTCCTGGACTGATCATTCCCACTTAATTCCATGATGGAATAAAAGAGATGATATGTATGTTGCTATTATTTATTTTATAAAAATTAATTTTTATAAAATAAAATAAAAACGAAATAAATAAAGGAAATTGGAAATATTTTGAAATTGAATTTGAATTTTTATATAAAGTTTTTCGAAAAATGTAGTTCAAAATTAGTTAGAAAGTATATATTTTTTGAATTTTGAATTTTATGATGAAAGAGAAAAATGTGCAAAAGACACAAAATTTAAAATTTTTAGATCCAATGTTCCTTATTTTCGAAAATTTTGGAGGGAAAACACCAAGGAACACCAAACTTAAAAATTTTAAGATCAAAGCACAAGAAAGACTCAAGAACACTTTGAAAATTCACAAGAACACCAAGAACAAAAGAAGGAACACCAAACTTTAAATTTTTAGAAAACCAAGACAAATTTTCGAAAATTAAAGAAAACTTAACAAGAAAACACCAAACTTAGAGTTTGGCATAAGATTCACTAAAAGAAAAATTATTTTTGAAAAAGATTCCAAAGAAGATACCCAATTATGAAGAACAACTACTAAAGCTCCAGCAAAAATGGGCAGCAACTTCAGAGTTGATTTTAAAAATGTATTGTATTTATGGATATAAGTAAAAAAATTTTTTGAAAGTTACTGTTCTGAAAAAGCTTAAGAAAAACAAAAAAAGGACACAGAACAAGAAAAACTCAAGATCAAACAAGCAAAATAAACAAGAACAACTTGAAGATCAATAAGGAACACAGACACTAAAACGAAAATTTTAAATAAAAATATAAATTAAGAAATTGACACCAAACTTAAGATAGAACACTAGACTCAGAGAAAAATTAAAAATTAAAGAAAAATAATATTTTTGAAAAGAAAATAAAAGACTCTGACCCAATTACCAAAATCTTCCTAATCTAAGAAATAAAATAACCTTTAGTTTGTTCAAACTCGAACAATCCCCGGCAATAGCGCCAAAAACTTGGTGCACGAATTTGTGATTCGCACAACTAACCAGCAAGTGCACTGGGTCGTCCAAGTAATACCTTACGTGAGTAAGGGTCGATCCCACGGAGATTATTGGTTTGAAGCAATCTATATTTATTTTATTATTCTTAGTCAGGATATTAATTAAAATTATCAGTTGGAATTATTAGATTGGAAAAATAAAAGAGAATAATAGC
The DNA here is from genome assembly GCF_000817695.3 of Arachis duranensis. Lineage (NCBI taxonomy): Eukaryota > Viridiplantae > Streptophyta > Magnoliopsida > Fabales > Fabaceae > Arachis > Arachis duranensis. Next base: position 27,208,224 of record NC_029775.3, read on the forward strand.
GTTACTTGTTGTGCAATAATGAGAAATTTGTTGGAGTTTTGGAGATGCTTTGTCTTCTGACTTCAACTCTTCCTTGAAATCCTTCTCCACACGCAAAGTCCCTTCCATGGCAAGCTCTATGTAGGGTGTCAATCCGGCTTATACCACGAAGATTCTGATTAAAGAATCTAAGAGATATTCATTCGATCTGATGTAGAACGGAGGTGGTTGTCAGGCACATGTTCATGGATTGAGGAAGGTGATGAGTGTCACGGATCATCACCTTCTCCATAATTAAGCGCGAATAAACATTTTAGATAAGAACAAGCATGTTTGAATGAAAAACAAAGGAATTGTATTAAATCATCAAGACGCCGCAGAGCTCCTCACCCCCAACAATGGAGTTTAGAGACTCATGCCGTCAAAAAGTATGTAATTCAGATCTGAAAATGTCATGAGGTACAAGATAAGTCTCTAAAAGTTGTTTAAATAGTAAACTAGTAACCTAGGTTTACAGAAAATTAGTAAACTAAGATAATTGGTGCAGAGATCCACTTCTGGGGCCCACTTGGTGTGTGCTGGGGCTGAGACTAAATCTATCCACGAGTTGAGGCCTTTCTTGGAGTTGAACTCCAAGTTATAACGTGTTTTGTGCGTTCAACTCCGGATCATGACGTTTTTCTGGCGTTTAACTCCAGACAGCAGCATGTACTTGGCGTTCAACGCCAAGTTATGTCGTCTATCTTCGCGCAAAGTATGGACTATTATATATTTCTGGAAAGCCCTGGATGTCTACTTTCCAACGCCGTTAAGAGCGCGCCAATTGGACTCCTGTAGCTCCAGAAAATCCGTTTCGAGTGCAGGGAGGTCAGGATCCAACAGCATCAGCAGTCCTTTTTCAGCCTAACTCAGATTTTTGCTCAGCTCCCTCAATTTCAGCCAGAAAATACCTAAAATCACAGAAAAACACAAAAACTCATAGTAGAGTCCAGAAATATGATTTTTTCCTAAAAACTAATATTATTCTACTAAAAACTAATTAAAACATGCTAAAATCTACATGAAATTACCCCCAAAAAGCGTATAAAATATCCGCTCATCAAATGACATCAAAAAGGGGAACAGTTACCTCAACCTTTTTGAATATTTCTACCATTTTGGGATCAGGTTCCAACTGCTTCTTGGGCTTCTTTGCGAATTGTGGAAATGAAATAGGAATGGCATTTTCTGCAGTGTCTGTGCCCTTTGGTGCTTCTTCCTGTGACTTAGTGTCTTCTTCCTCAGCCATATCCTGTATATCAGTTTCTTCCTCAACATCTTCTGATTCCACTACCTCTTCAGCTGAGGTGTGTTCTGGTGGGTTTGACTCTTCTTGATTCCTCTCTTGCAATGTGGTTCTGGACCTTAGGGTGATGGCATTAATACCACCCTTTGGATTGGGTAATGGTTAAGAGGGGAGTCCACCAGAGCTTGAAGACTGGTTGTTGGAGTTGGTCATTGATCCAATCTGTGAGACAAGGGCTTGCAAAGTAGAAGTCAGACCATTCAGAGTAGCAGTAAAGTTGTTTTCCATGGCCTGTTGTCTCCAATCAATAGATTGTAGTAACTCATCATTAGGAGATAAAGAGGGATAAGTGATCTGAGAGGGCTGCTGAGATGCTTGAGACTGTCTTAGATGAGGTGCTCTGTAGGCTTGATTCTGATTCTACTGCCTGAAGTTGTTATCGTTATTCCACCTCTGATTTCCATTGTTATCTCTGCCTCCTCTGTTGTGATTGTCCCTCCAACCTTTGTTAGAATTATCTCTCCAACCTTGGTTAGAGTTATCTTGCCATCCTTGGTTATAGCTGCCACCTTGATTGTACCCTTGATTGGGGCGGTCATAGAAGTTATGAGTGGCTACTACAGTATGGTCTTCTGGTTGGAGTTGCAGACACTCATCAGTATAATGACTATAATCTGCATAGATTCTGCATACTCTTTGTGGAACCAACTGTTGGCTGTGCTGTGATGGAGAAGGCTAAACTTGCTGAGGCTGTTGTTGATTCAGTTGCATCTGCTTCAACAAGTTAGTCATTTCACATAAGCTCTGAGCTATAGCAGCAGTCTCTTTGCTAGTGGATATCTCTGCAACAGCTCTTGACCGACTTTGTTTCTGCCTATGATTCCTAGTAGATTCAGCTAAGTCGCTGATCAATTGCCATGCTTCTTCCGTAGTCTTGTACTTTTTCATAGACCTATTGCTAGCACCATCCAATGTGGTCCTATCTTGAGATCTCATGCCCTGTGTAAAGTAGCTGAGCAACACTATCTTGTCAATCATATGGTGGGGACATGCCTCTCAAAGATTATTGAAGCGTTCCAAGTATTCATAAAGAGTTTCAGATTCATCCTGAACGATCATGGACATGTCTTTCCTCAGTTTATCAGCAACCTCAGCTGGGAAGAATTTCTCCAAAAATTTTCTTCTGAGCGTATCCCAGTTGGAAATAGTTGTTTTGGGTTGAGTGTAGTACCACTCTCTTGCCTTTACCTCAAGAGAGAATGGGAAGGCTTTTAACAGAATGGAGATTTCATCAGTGCCATTGATAAACCACTATTTCATGGTTTATATTGTATTTAATTGAGTGGTTTTATCAAGCTTTTCACCCACTTATTCATAGGATTTGCATGATTTTACAACTCCTTCCTAGTTTAGTTCTATGATTGAAAACATGCTTCTTTGGTCTTAGTTTAGCTAATCTTAATCCTTTCCTATTACCATTCGATGCCTTGATTTGTGTGTTAAGTGTTTCAGGCTTCATAGGGAAGGAATGGCTTAGAGAATGAAGAGGAAGCGTGCAAAAATGGAAGGAACACAAGGAATTGAGGAGATGACCAGCAAGAAGTGACGCGGTCGCATGGCTCACGCGACCGCGCGAAATGGAAGAAATCAGAGTGACGCGTTCGCATGCCTGATGCGATCGCGTGGATTGGAAGCTGCACGAACGACACGAATGCGTGGACGACGCGCACGCATGGTACGAAAAATGCTGAGTGACGCGATCGCATGGACGACGCGGACGAGTGACGTGCGCGATCTGCAGAATTACAAAAGTCGCTGGCAGAGATTCTGGGCCGCATTTCAACCCAGTTTTCGGTCTAGAAACACAGATTAAAGTCAGCGATCATGCAAAGACTCAACATGCTTTCATAATTCATAATTTTAGTTTTAGATGTAGTTTTTAGAGAGAGAGACTCTCTCCTCTCTCTTAGGATTTAGTATTAGGATTTTTAGAAATTAGGGATTTATCTCATCTTCACATCAGGTTCAATATTCCTTTATTTTGACTTCTCTTTTACTTTGAAATACTTTAATGCTTTTATTTGTATTTGATTTATGTTGCCCAATTGGCTTATGAATATTGTCCATGTTAGATTTTATTGCTTTGAATGTATGTTATTTGAGGTATTTCAGATCTAAGATTCATATTTAGCTTTTTTATATTATTGGCTTTAATTGATTAACTGGAAGCTCTTGAGTTATCAACTATTCATGATTGATTGTTATGTTGGCTAGGACTTGTGAAATCTAACCAATTAGTTCACTTGACTTTCCTTTGCTTACGCAAAGGTTAACTAAGTAGGATTAACTTCCATTCTTATAGGAGTAACTAGGATAGGACTCCCGAATTTTCATATCTTGCCAATAGTTTATTTTATAGTTAATTATTTATTTTATTTGTCATTTAATTTACTTGTTCCTTACTTTCAAAACCCCAATTTACAAAACCCATAACCAATAATAAGAACATACCTCCCTGCAATTCCTTGAGAAGACGACCCGAGATTTGAATACTCGGTTATCAATTTCAAAAGGGTTTGTTACTTGTGACAACCAAAACGTTTGTAAGAAAGGTTGATTGCTTGGTTTAGTAACTATACTTACAACGAGAGTTTACTATAACTTCTAAACCATCAATCTTCAGTTCTTCAAAATGGCACCGTTGCCGGAGAATTGCAAACGTGTGCCTTATTATTGGTTATTGTAAATATTTTTCAAAAAAAAATCAGATTTTAAATTTTTTTATCTTATCTTATCTTATTTTTCAAAATTCAAATCTTTTTTCAAAAATTATATCTTTTTCAAAATCTTATCTTATCTTTTTTCAAAAATTATATCTTTTTCAAAATCTTATCTCATCTTTTTTTTTTAAAAAAATCATATCTAAAAAAAATCCTATCTTATCTTTTTTTTTTAAAAATCTTATCTTTTTCAAAATAATTTCTTTTTCTTAGTTTTTGTTTCTATTTTCTCCTATTACTATGAACTCTCACCCCTTTGGCTATGAGTCTGGTTACAACTATGTTGCAAGAAGAGGAAGCTATAACAGGAATATGCATCAAGGTCAAAGCAATCAAAGATGGACGGAGCCAAGAAGATCTGATCAACCATTTAGGCAACAACACCTTCCAGGATATCATGGACAAAGACCATTCTACAATGCATACCAAGATGATAGATATGGTGGACCCCTTGTAGTTACCAACAAGACCCACCATATGCCCATGAACCCCCTCCTCCTCAATATAATTTTGAACCACCAGATTCACAAGCCCCTTACCACCAAACACCCCCATATGACCCTAACCCTTATCCACCACACCAACCACTATATGAACCATATATAGAACCACCCCAATTCCAACCCAATTACTCCCAAGGACCACCACCTCCATATGCACCATGTCCATATCCATCAAGCCAAGAATCACAGGTTCACTTCGAAGAATCAATAGACCAATTTAATGCAACTCTTCATCAACTGGAGCAAGCAATAAATCAATTATCTTCTAGACGTTCAGACACTCAACAGACTCCCATGGCTTCATGTGGAGAATCTAATGAGGAATGCAGCACGAAGAAAACACTAGAAACTCCAGTGGACTGCATAGAGCATAACTTTGTACTGGAACAAGTAGAGAACGCTGTCATTGTAGAAGAAAAAGAGTTGGTTGAAGACTTAGGAAATGCTGAACCTCCATTAGAAAGTCCGTTCATAAAGCCTCCTTCCAAGATGTTTGAAATTGATGTTGAAGAGGGTGTACAACCTCCAAGGCATATCATAGTTAAAGACTTGGAAGAGGTTGATCAACATATGGAAATTAAAGAAGAAGAAGCACAATGATGAGCGGATAATTTATACGCTTTTTGGCATTGTTTTTAGAATGTTTTTAGTATGATATAGTTAGTTTTTAGTATATTTTTATTAGTTTTTAGTTAAAATTCACTTTTCTAGACTTTACTATGAGTTTGTGTGTTTTTCTGTGATTTCAGGTATTTTCTGGCTGAAATTGAGGGCCCTGAGCAAAAATCTGATTCAGAGACTGAAAAGGACTGCAGATGCTGTTGGATTCTGACCTCCCTGCACTCGAAGTGGATTTTCTGGAGCTACAGAAGCCCAATTGGCGCGCTCTCAACGGCATTGGAAAGTAGACATCCTGGGCTTTCCAACAATGTATAATAGTCTATACTTTTCCCGAGATTTGATGGCCCAAACCGGCGTGGCAAAACAGCCTCAGAATTTCCAGCGTTTAACGCTGGAACTGGCATAAAACTTGGAGTTAAACGCCCAAACGGGCATAAAAGCTGGCGTTTAACTCCAGAAAAGGTCTCTATACATGAAAGCTTCAATGCTCAGCCCAAGCACACACTAAGTGGACCCAGAAGTGGATTTTTACGTCATTTACTCATTTCTGTATACCCTAGGTTACTAGCTTACTATTAATAGGATCTTTTGACATTGTATCTGTACCTCATGACACTTTACACGTTTCTTTGTGTACCTTCCACGGCATGAGTCTCTAAACCCCATGGTTGGGGGTGAGGAGCTCTGCTGT
>NC_029775.3:27214207-27215164 GCF_000817695.3 Arachis duranensis
AGATCAGAGTCTTCGTGGTATAGGCGAGAACTGATGGCAGCATTCAAGAGAATCCGGAAGGTCTAACCTTGTCTGTGTTATTCTGAGTAGGATTAAATGATTGAATGACTGTGACGAGCCTCAAACTCCTGAGGGCGGGGCGTTAGTGACAGACGCACAAGAATCATTGGATTCTATTCTGGCCTGATTGAGAACCGACAGATGGATAGCCGTGCCGTGACAGGGTGCGTTGAACATTTCCACTGAGAGGATGGGAGGTAGCCACTGACAACGGTGAAACCCTTGCATACAGCTTGCCATGGAAGGAGCCTTGCGTGCTTGAAGAAGAAGACAGTAGGAAAGCAGAGATTTAGAAGATGGAGCATCTCCAAAACCTCAACCTGTTCCCCATTACTGCAAAACAAGTACTTATTTCATGTTCTTTTACTTTTCACAATCAACCTTGATAATTATTGATATCCTGACTAAGATCTACAAGATAACCATAGCTTGCTTCAAGCCGACAATCTCCGTGGGATCGACCCTTACTCACGTAAGGTATTACTTGGACGACCCAGTGCACTTGCTGGTTAGTTGGAATGTCAAGCAGTTCAACTGAGGAGTGGGAAGACACTGAATAACACTGCTCAAAAGAGCAAAAAGCCAAATAAGGAACAATTGACAGAGGATAATCAAACCACTGTTCAAAATCCCTCTAAGGACAGTAAGAGCCCAGAGAGGAACACTTTTGGCGTTCAAACGCCAGAAAAGGGGGGAAAGCTGGTGTTAAACACCCATTCCCTGCCCAGTTCTGGCGTTCAAACGCCAGAAAAGGGGGAAAAGTTGGCGTTAAACGCCCATTTTCCACCCAATCCTGGCGTTCAGACGCCAAGGGAAGATCAGACACCTGAGAGTGCTGACAGTAATCCCTCTAACAAGGCTTCTTCAACCACTTCTGTAAGGAATAAACCTGCAGCA
>NC_029775.3:27216780-27219185 GCF_000817695.3 Arachis duranensis
TCTGGTCACAGCACCAGTCATTTCTGCACCAGATTGGACATTACCATTTGAACTAATGTGTGATGCCAGTGACCATGCCATTGGTGCAGTGTTGGGACAGATGCATAACAAGCTTCTGCACGTCATTTATTATGCCAGCTGTGTTCTAAATGACGCACAGAAGAATTACACAACCACAGAGAAAGAGTTACTTGCAGTGGTCTATGCCATTGACAAGTTTAGATCCTATCTAGTGGGATCCAAGGTGGTTGTGTACACTGACCATGCTGCTCTTAAATACTTACTCACAAAGCAGGATTCAAAACCCAGGCTTATCAGATGGGTGTTGCTTCTGTAAGAGTTTGATATAGAAATAAGAGACAGAAAGGGGACAGAGAACCAAGTAGCTGATCATCTGTCCTGAATAGAACCAGTAGCTGGGGCGTCCCTCCCTTCTACTGAGATTTCTGAGACTTTCCCAGATGAGCAACTATTTGCCATTCAGGAAGCTCCATGGTTTGCAGATATTGCAAATTATAAAGCTGTGAGGTTCATACTCAAAGAGTACAGCTACGTGCAGAGAAAGAAATTAATTTCAGATGCCAAGTACTACCTATGGGATGAGCCATATCTCTTTAAGAGATGTGCAGACGGAATGATTCGCAGATGTGTACCCAGAGAAGAAGCACAAAGGATCCTATGGCACTGCCATGGATCACAGTATGGAGGACATTTTGGAAGTGAGCGAACAGCCACTAAAGTCCTCCAATGTGGCTTCTACTGGCCTACTCTCTATAAAGATTCCTGAGAGTTTGTGCGTAACTGTGACAGTTGCCAAAGAGCTGGTAACCTGCCTCACGGATATGCCATGCCTCAGCAAGGGATATTAGAGATAGAATTGTTTGATGTATGGGGAATTGACTTCATGGGTCCATTTCCACCATCATACTCAAACACTTACATCCTGGTGGCAGTGGACTATGTATCTAAGTGGGTAGAAGCAATTGCTACACCCACTAATGATACCAAGACCGTGCTGAAATTCCTCCAGAAACACATCTTCAGCAGGTTTGGTGTTCCCAGAGTACTAATCAGTGACGGGGGCACTCATTTCTGCAATAGACAGCTATACTCTGCTATGGTCAGATATGGAATTAGCCATAAGGTGGCAACTCCGTATCATCCACAGACAAATGGGCAAGCTGAAGTCTCTAACAGAGAACTAAAAAGAATCCTAGAACGGACTGTAATAGCCCGAAGAAAGGACTGGGCAAAGAGTTTGGATGATGCTCTGTGGGCATACAGAACAGCATTCAATACTCCTATAGGAACCTCTCCATACCAACTGGTGTATGGGAAGGCCTGTCATCTGCCCGTGGAACTGGAACATAAAGCCTATTGGGCAACCAGATTCCTAAATATGGATGCTCAGTTAGTTGGTGAAAAAAGATTGCTCCAGCTAAATGAGCTAGAGGAGTTCAGACTCAATGCCTTTGAAAATGCAAAAATTTATAAGGAAAAGGAAAAGAAGTGGCATGACAAGAAGTTGTCAACCAGAGTCTTTGACCCAGGACAAAAAGTTCTGCTCTTCAACTCTAGGCTCCGACTGTTTCCAGGAAAACTTAAATCCCGGTGGAGGGGTCCGTATGTGATTACAGGAGTGTCACCATATGGATATGTTGAGCTTCATGATATTGATTCTGACAAAAAGTTCATTGTTAATGGACAGAGAATCAAGCATTATCTTGAAGGCAATTTTGAGCAGGAACGCTCAAAACTGAGACTTGAGTGATTCTCAGTAAAGGTCCAGCTAAAGACAGTAAAGAAGCGCTTGCTGGGAGGCAACCCAGTCATTAGCAGGTTATATGTTTTGTTTTTACAAAGGCAATTATCAAAAATGAAGGAATTCATAGAGTTACAGAAGGATTCAGCTCAAAAAGCAGAGAAAAAGAGCTTACTGGCGAAAAAACGCCAGTAAGGGGCATTTTGGGCGTTAAACGCCAGAATGGGCACCATTCTGGGCTTTTAACGCCAGTAAAGGTGCCATTTTGGGCGTTAAACGCCAGAATGGGCACCATTCTGGCCGTTTAACGCCAGGTGTGCAGTATCCTGGGCGTTTAGCAAAACGCCCAGTGATAAAGGGAATCCTGGCATTTAACGCCAGCCAGGGCACCTGGCTGGGCGTTAAACGCCCACAATGGGCAACGAATGGGCGTTAAACGCCAGAATGGATACCATTCTGGGCGTTTAACGCCAGAAAGGTGGGGGGAACCAAGATTTTGTTTTCAAACCAAATTTTTTCAAACTTTCCTTTTCTTACCCATTCTTTTCTACAAAAACACATTTCAACCTTTCATCAATCACTTTCAAATCTTCAAAAATCAAAAATCAGTCTTCAAATCTCTCTCAAATCAATCCCAAATCTT
>NC_029775.3:27220007-27220631 GCF_000817695.3 Arachis duranensis
GAACAAGAGAAGCAGGGGCGTGAACTTCAAGAACTGAAACGCCAAAAATTCTCTCCTCAATTTGAGGGAGCATCCACTTCTCAAAATCAAGGTTGTTGAGTCCTAACTCTGTGAAAACCTCTATCATTAGGAGCCTATCTAAATTTTTTGTTTTCTATTTTTATTTTCTAGTCTCATCTTATATCTATTTTTGAGTCTTGTTCTTAATTCATAATTAATAAAATTTAAAATTCATGTCTTAAAGCTATGAATGTCCTATGAATCCATCACTTCTCTTAAATAAAAAAATGCTTTAATCACAAAAGAACAAGAAGTACAGGATTTCGAAATTTATCCTTGAAACTAGTTGAATTAGTTTGATGTGGTGACAATACTTTTTGTTTTTCTGAATGAATGCTTGAACAGTGCATATGTCTTTTGAATTTGCTGTTTTGAGAATGTTAAAATTGTTGGCTCTTGAAAGAATGAGGGAAAAAGAGAACTGTTATTGAGGATCTGAAAAATCATCTAATTGATTCTTGAAGCAAGAAAAAGCAGTGAATACAAAAAAAAAAGAAAGAAAAAGAAAGAAATAAAGTTGTGATCCAAGGCAAAAAGAGTGTGCTTAAGAACCCTGGACACCTC
>NC_029775.3:27221917-27229955 GCF_000817695.3 Arachis duranensis
TGACAGGGTGCGTTGAACATTTCCACTGAGAGGATGGGAGGTAGCCACTGACAACGGTGAAACCCTTGCATACAGCTTGCCATGGAAGGAGCCTTGCGTGCTTGAAGAAGAAGACAGTAGGAAAGCAGAGATTCAGAAGATGGAGCATCTCCAAAACCTCAACCTGTTCCCCATTACTGCAAAACAAGTACTTATTTCATGTTCTTTTACTTTTCACAATCAACCTTGATAATTATTGATATCCTGACTAAGATTTACAAGATAACCATAGCTTGCTTCAAGCCGACAATCTCCGTGGGATCGACCCTTACTCACGTAAGGTATTACTTGGACGACCCAGTGCACTTGCTGGTTAGTTGTGCGGGGTTGCAAAAGTGTGATTGCAATTTCGTGCACCACACAACCTCCCATGCCCTTGGTAATTAATGAAGAAAAGTTTGAATTAGAAGAAAGCTACTAAGAGGAAGAGGTTGAAATCAAAGAAGTTTGCAAAGAGGTGGAAGTTGTCAAAGAGCACAAGGGAGTGGAGCTTGAAATCACCTTGCCAAAGTTATTGGAGACCCCTCCCCCTAAGTTGCCATCATCCTTCACAACATTCAAGTTGGTAAAATTCATATCCCTTAGCTTTCTAATCCCACTTGAATATGGGCTATTGGAGATGGATGGTCAACTTAGAGCTCTTTGTGGCATTAAGAGTAAGAGGAAGATAGTCAGTGGTAAGAATTGTCCTGCAAGGTTCACTGTGGTTGGAAGCTCAAAGTTTAAATGCAAAGGTTGGTATAGAGCTCAGCTGAATGGGTCTAGGAAGTTGTTTGGCTGCTTCAGTGAGAATTCAGACTGCTTAACACCCGGATGGAACAATATTGCTCAACAAGAAGATGGGTGCAAAAGCAAGGTTTGGGACCCCGGAATTCAATCTAGAAATCAATACTCTTGGGGCCTTGTTACTTGCTTTAGCTTGCTTGAAGGCTCTCTGCGCCTAGTTTGGGACCCCGGAGGCTGTTGGAATTCCAAACACTGGTGGAGATTCTTGGATGAATACAAGCACAAGCCGCCATAACAAGAAGCTCGCCAAATGTCCAACTTAAGGACTTTAACTAAAAGTGCTGGGTGGGAGACAACCCACCATGGTATGATCGTTTCTTCTTCAGTTTGAATTTTTATCTATTTTTGAATTTTGATTGAACCTGGAAGTTTTGCATATCATTCATTGCATTTTTCATTCTGCATACTGCATAAAAAAATCCGCATGCGACGCGAGCGCGTCGCTGACGCATCCGCGTCACCAGTGCGTTTTGAAGAAAAGAAAAGTGAACAGAGAGTCACGTGAGAGCGTGGCTGGAGGCGTGCCTTTAGCACAAATCATCCCACGCGACCGCGTCGATGACACGTCCGCGTCATGTGGAAAAAATGCCTCCCATGCGTCCGCATCACCCACACGAACGCGTGCCCTGTAAATCGACGTAAAAAGAGTGTATGGCCAAAAGTTGAGCTGGATCGTGGCTGGACTCGTGTTGGAAGCACAAGCCTTACCACGCAGACGCATGACTGACGTGTCCGCGTCAGATCCCTATAATGGCCACTCACGCGATCGCGTCGACCACGTGACCGCGTCACCCTGGAATTTGGCAATAATGAATTTTGAACAGAGAGTTGTGCGAACGCGAGGCTGCCCTCGCGCCAGTAGCACAAAATGCATCACGCGTCCGCGTGACCGACGCTACCGCGTCGATTAATTTCAGCGCAAGTCGCGCGACAGCGTTCCCCATGCGTCCGCGTCGCTTGCACCGCACAACTTATCCAGGACAGCCAAATATCTTATCTTTTCTTCCCTATATCTAATTCTTTTCTTCCCTTCTTATTTCTTTTCTTCTTTCTTCTTCCTTTTCTTACTTTCTTCTTCTCATCCCTCTTCACTTCTATTTAAATTATTTGCATAATTTCATTCATTGCATTATTTTCATTGGTGTTAGAAATTTATTTATTTTGCTTGTGGGTTATTCAAAGAATTGTTTGACAATTATATAACTTTTTAAAAAAAAGGGGCTACTTGCATGTTCAATTTAATACTTTCAATAACTTATTTACCATGCATGCTATGTGTTTATGAAAAAGCCCGTATGGCATCATGCACTTTTCTACATTATTCTATTCTACTATTCAATGCTTGCTTTTCACAAATTTCATTTAGTATTTTATTAATTAAATATAATTGTCAATACAAACGTTATTGTTAGTTTCTCACGACTAATAATACATTAAGGCTTTTAATGCTTGATTTACGCTACTCATGCCTTTGCCAGCATGCCAATAAACATCTTGCATCTACTTACCCTATCGTGCACTTGTTCTATTCCCTTTGATGAACTTTTCACATATTGTCATGACCATGTGTTCACTTCATTCATCTTTACCGTGCACTGATTATCACTCATTCAATCATCTTCCTTGCTCTATCTCTTTAGATTTAATTTACTTTCTCTTCCCTTTTTCAGGATGGCCACCAAGAAGGGTAGAGAGAAAGCTACTCCCAAACCACCGGCAAGGAAAGGAACAAAAAAGAGCACCAGCTGAGGAACCACAACCCCCATCCACCTGCACATCTCAGCATGCACCGAGGACGGTGCAATCTTTAAGTGTCGGGAGGTCGATACCGATCTCCACGGGTTAGTTAGTCCCTTCTCAACACCTATGTTAATTTGTTAATTGTTGCATTTGCATGTTTGTTTGATTTTATGCATTTAGTCACTACTTGGTTGAAGTAATATTTTCTTTTTCAAGAAATTTTTATAGTATTTCACTAATTTAAATTGAAAATTTTTTGTTAAATTTGTTTGAAGTTGTATTTGGAACAACCTGTGAGATTTTGAACTTATTTATATGGTTACATTATTTAACCATAAATATTTTATTATTGTGTATTTTCTTCTCTATGATTGCAATCTTTACTTTGTTTCATTCTATATGTCCATTATTTAGTGTATTTACATGCTTGCATATGATTGAGGCCATTATTTATTTTAGCTCACTTATCCCAAATAAGCCTACCCTTTAAATTACATTTATTAGCCACTTTGAACTTTTTAATCCCCTTCTGTTCTATAACCACATCACTAGCTTTAAGCAGAAAAATAAATTAAATATCCACTACAAGAAAAAGGCGCATTTGTAACAAAAAATATTGTTACAAAACGTCGAAATTTTGAAACAAAAGTTTTTTGTAACAAAAAAAGGATCCATTGCAGTAAGTCCCGTTACAAAAAGTTTTTGTAACGAAAAATAAAACTGTTACAATTCAATACCATATTTTGTAACAATTTTTTCTAATACAAAAAACCAGAAGCCGTTACAAAAGTAGTAACAAATTTTGATCTTGAAGGTATTTTTCGTGACGGTCAATTTTTTTCCTATCAAAAAATTTTGTTACAAAATGTAACATGATTTTGTAACATTTTTTTTCTTTAGTTACGAAAACAAATTAATTATTTTGTAACAACTTTTTTTATTACAAATTACATGCATAATTTACTAAATTATTTTTTAAATTAATTAATATATTAACGATTTTAATAAGCAAATTTACATCTATATAATATGCAAAAATGTACATAAGTCAAACAAGATCCTTTTAGCTAAAATTGTCTTGAAACAAAATAACATTAACTAGTGAATACATTGATTAGTTCAACCAAAACATAAAAGTTCTAACAAAAGTTTAACCAAAACATTAAAGTTCTAACTCAGATTAGTATCTTTATGCATCAAAACATTCTTGAGCCCTCAAGGTAGCATATGGTTACTATTTTAGCACTCCTGTAAATAAGAAAAATCGAAACAAAAAAGTTAGAAACATGATATAACACTAATTATAATTTTTCCACTAAGTTTTGTCCAAAATGTTTAGAAAAATTTCGGCAAAACCTCCCCTAAAATTTGGATATTTCTACCGTCCACGGTTCCAACAAAAACAACCAATTCACAACTTATTTCTCAGCCAATACACAACCAAATTTATCAAACCAAATAATAAGACATTTGTGATTTCTCAACCATGACACAAGTAAAATGTGATAAATAGATCCATATACAAATTAAACTATACTAATAATATAGGAATCATCTAGAAAAATATATTAAAACCATAAGCAATTTTATGAGTACCTTTAGGGTCTATTAGCATTTGAAATTCATGCGCAACATCCAGCAACATCCAGCAATTTCTTCAATACGTGTTCTGAAATTTCAGTTTACAGGCACATTCTTAAAAAACAATTAATTATAATGCATATCTGGTTTAAAAATTAAGAACAGCTAATATAATACCAAAGCTGCATGGTGGTATGCCACTTACCTATGAACCATATTATAGCAGTAAGAAAGAAAATGGATGTAAACAAAGTGCTGTTTTTCTCCGGTCGTTAATATGATCCTGTGCAGGAAAACTGTTTTGCTTAGAATAAAAATAAATGTTAAAACAGGAACAAATACAGGTAAAAGGCTGGAACAGCCAACAATGTAAAGCAGGTTAGTAAATCATGAGTATGGCTGCATCAAAATGTAAAACATAAGGTAGCACAGTTCTTGTTACTAGTTTTGTCAACTTCTTTTCCATATATGTTAATTCAAGAGGGATGTTGAAAGTTTCCTAAACAAACTAAGATGTGAAACCCTTTTAAATCAAAGGGAGAGATAAGAAAGAGAGAACAGTTTGGCTAAGTGAGGTGTAACTAAAAGTAACCTCCAGGATGTCAACAATATCAGGAAAAATGAGGTGTAACCTGCAGGATGCCAACAAGTGGTGAGAAAGGCACATCACCAAAGATATGGATTGAAACTGTAGATATTGCCATGGACAGCGCCCTCAAAATTGGTTTTACACAATGAAGAGAAACATAATTTATAGGAGCTTACAAAAGGGGACACAAATTTAAGACTAGAGTTTTATGTTATATATCATTATCAGGTTCTTATGAACATGCAGTAGCATGCAAGAAGATGAAATACCAACCATTTGAATCTAGAACAGCCATAATATTACCTATGTGGCAAAAATCAGCAGTTCACCAATAGAGAAGAATACTATGAAACCAGATAAGCTCCTGAAATAGAATGCAATCAAACAGAAAATAGCACCTAAAAATGTTGCTCCAGAAAGAAGCTGTCATGAAGAAAGGGAACCAAATAAGAAAAGAAACAAAATATGATAAAAGATCATGAAGAGTAGAACTTCCAAATGAAAGATGTAAAATTCATGATAAAGGTTCAACTCAAATTAAATGAGACCTGCAACATTGGAAACAAGACACTTTGCAGAGCATGGTTCTTCAAGTCCTGTCACCTAAGGTTTGAAGCTCCATGAACAACGGCAGAGTTTTGCCAATATCAACAATCTGCTGAAATTCATAAATTACTTTAACCAAAGGACTAACAGTTTTTCACTTTCCAAATACCCAAAACACATTATCACCTAACTTAACCAAAATCTTAGCAATATTGACCCCAAAACACATAGAGTATGTTTTATTTATAAAATTCCAGTTCTCTTATGATATGTTCACCCAAAAATTCTGCTCCATGTAGTTTTCAATTATCACAATTTATCCTTATACTTTTAGAGTTACTGTTTTTATCTCTAAATTCAGATTTCATAAAAAGGTCAATTTAATAATCAAGCTTCAATCTTTTAATAGTTCTCAAACGTAATTCTAATTAATCATGAACCAACATTAACAACTACCAAAACTAATTCCAACCAGTCACAAGTCAATTTCACGGCCATTCCGACATGTCAGATTACCAAAATCAACAGCAAACGCTTATTCTCAATAATCAAAATACAGCCACAACTCAAACCATCATCACAATAATCCCAAACCAAACACAAATCCAACTCAGTTCATCAAATATCGATACGACAACTTTTCAAATTTCAATTTAACAAGTATTATCAAATGAATCACCATTCACAACCACATTTCTACCAATTCAGCAATATCACATAAGATCAGAATTTTCAACAAATTCATCAAAATCAAAAAACCAATATCAGTCACAACATTAACCAAAATTAACCTTGTCAAATTAATTACTCACAATAACAAAACTCAGCAACATTCAAAGCCATAACCTAAACTCAGTAAACTAATTAAAACACTAGAATATCATCTCAATACCAAACTTAATCCAAATTTCACAACTTCAAACCAAGCTTATTCCTATCAATTAATCATATTCATGAATTATTTGTAATTACTCACTAAACCTCATTCGCATTCATAAGTTAAAACTGTTAATTTTAAAATAAATCCCCTACCTCAAAGTCGAAACTCACAAAAATTGCCAAACACAGCAGCTCTGATAGAAGTTCAAACACTCATTTCGTTACCTGGGCAGCAACCAAAGTGGTTCTGGGCAGCATCAATATTGGTTTCCGGTGGCAGAGGGCTCCGATAACTACAAAACCTGAAGCAGAGGCTGAACAGAGCAGCACAGAGTAGTTAAGAGCAGCAGCAATTTCTTCTGTCAATAGCTACTTCATCGGCAAGCTTCAATGGTGACAGTGGAAGCGTCCTCCTCTAACGGCGGCATGGTGAGATGCGGCAGCAGCAGAGTGTGACAACGGTGGGGCTGCAACTCAGTAACGGCGACGCGGTGGCAGCTCGCGAGGATGGCTATGGAAAACCGCGGCGCTGACGATGACAAGGCTGGTCACGGGCTTCTCTTCGTGTGTCTCTCTCTCTCTTCGCGATTCTGTCCCCTCGATGGCGGCTTGTGGACGGATCGGCATTAACGCAAGCTTGTGGGTCCATGGACGGGACGGCGCTGTGAAGCAGCTCGACAGTGAGCTCTAGGGCGGCGACGGTGATGGCAGACAGCATCTCTTCTCTCTCGGACGCAGCCTCTCTCCTCTCCACCCTTCACGCTTGACGGCGACGGTGACGGCGGCGAGGCCCCAGCCAGCGACGTCTCCCTTCTCTTCCCTCTCTTTCTCAAATCTCTTCCTCTCTGTTTCCCCATTTCTTCAGTTTGTATGCGTTTGTTATGTTGAAGGAAGGTGAGGCTGTGCCCGTTAGGGTTAGAAATTGGGGAAACTAGGGTTTTGAGTTAATTTTTGAAATTAGGGTTAGAATTTAGAGATTTTTTAAAATAATATGGATATATATGAATAGATATTTTGATAAAATTGGAGGGTAGAATAATTTTAAAATCAAATATACTCTATTAAAAATATTTAGAAATATTATTTATCAACATATTACTAAGTTCAATCAATTATTTTTAATTTAAATTATAAAATAAATATATTAATCATATTTTTATAAAATATAGTTTAAACTCAATTTTAATTATTCAAATTAAATGATATAACTTTTCATTATATTTCTATCTCCGAAACTTTAATTTCAATTTATAAAATAATTAATTATAATAAAAGTTGTGGAGATGCGGGGAATCGAACCCCGAATTATAATAAAAATTGTGCATAAATATTAATTGACTTAAACTTAAAGTATTTATAAATATCAATCTAATCATTTCTAATAAAATAATTTCTAGGAGTTCAAATTAATAATATTTTTAGGATGGCTCCGCGACACAACCTTCTCTCTCTTCCTCGCGAGTTCGTCCCTCTCTCTCCTGACGCTCTTGTCGACGACAGCGATGATGGTGAGGCATGATGGCAAGCTGGACGCGACGACACAGCAGCAAATTCCGCAACGCCATCCCTTCCGTTCTCTTCTTCTTCTCCCTTAGTGGAGCTGGAGGCGCAGAGACGGAGTTGAATGAGGCTCAGAGCCTCATAGTAAAGGAGTGATGAATTAGGATTTTTTTTGTACAGTTTTATATTTTCTTATTTTACATTTTGTGTTTTGGTTTCTTAGTTTTTTCTATCTTTTATATTTAATTATTATTGTTTATATTTATAATTTAATTAAATTTTTTTAAGTTTCACAAATTAATTTTTAGTTAATATTTAAAATTTGACTATTAATAAAAATTATATATTAATTTTTAAAAAAATATAAAATAATATCTA
>NC_029775.3:27229964-27231472 GCF_000817695.3 Arachis duranensis
ATTATAAAATATACTTATATTTGTGACAAATAAATAATTTGTTATAAATAATGTTAAATTTTGTGACAAATTAATTTTTTGTTATCAAACAATAAGAGTTTTTGAAACAAAAAGATATTTTATTACAAAATATTTCGAATTTTTGCAACTACTTTATTCTTTGTTGCAAAATATTATAATATTTTGTAACAAAACACCAGTTCGTTACAAAACTAACATAATTTGTAACAAAAAAAATCAGGTTGTTACAAAATATTAGCATGTTTTGTAACAACTTGTAATATTGTTACAAAACATTATTCTTCTGTAACAATTACCAATTATTATTACAAAAAATCATCTTTTTATAATAATTTTAAATTTGATACAAATTTTTTGTTACAAATGTTCCATTTTCTTGTAGTGATCCCAATTGAATCTTTGGTTAGCTTAAGATAAAGATTGTGTATCAACTAAGTGTGGGGAAACTGTGGGAACATGGGTTAATAAGGGGATGTATCATGTTTCCAATATGGTGATTGCTACGGTACGATGATAAATTAATATGTACCGATACGTTTAAGATATGGACAAATAACAATAAAACATGTGGAATTTAGTTTCCACGTCAGCATTTAATTTTTTCTTTTTTAAATATATAATATATTACCACTTTTACTAAAACACCCTTTTAATTAAATAAAAATAAAAAATATATATTTATTTAATTTTATAAAAAGACTTAAATATCATTCCTTTATATAATTAGACAAAAATACCCTTTTAATACCCTATCTTAGCAGCTCCTCCCCAAATCAAAAAAGAAAGTTGAAACAAAAACCCTAGCTTCTCCACCACCGCACTGCCGCCGTCCGTCGCTCTCAGGCACCAGGCACTACCATCGTCGTCTAGTCGTCGGTGCTTCTTCCTCCTTCAAGAATCGCAGCTTCTTCTTCCTCAAGCTCAGCGCGTCAGGTCCTGGTATTCATCTGCTTCATCGCGCTTCTGCCGCCGTCCATCGGGCGCTCAGTCACCATCGTCTTCGTCTGGTCGTCGCAGATTCTTCCAACCCACCACCGTCTTCTGAGTTGTGTTCGTCGCCTGGCCTCTGTCTCCGTCACGATTCTGCCCCCCCCCCTCTTCTCAGACTGCTCAGAAGAAAAACCCATCTCCATTCCAGTTTCCTTCCTTCGAGTTCAGAGAGCAGAAGCTCAACCAAGAAAAAAACCTTAGACTTCGACGGTCAGTTCACTGCTAATTTCTTCTACGTTTTTTATTTATGCCATGTTCAATGATTATTTGATTACTGAATATTTGAATGTTTTGTGTTTTAATTTTTTATTGAATGATTATTTGATTACTAATGAGCTCTAGTTCTGCTGTGTTGCTATTTTTGTGTGTTGTGATATTTTTTTTGAATGAGCTTCTGCTGTGTTGCTGTTTTGTGTGTTGCTGTGTTGCTTTTTTATGTGTTCTTTATTTTTTATTGACATGCATCTGAGTGATATCACCACTGTAACTTAACTACT
>NC_029775.3:27233343-27235822 GCF_000817695.3 Arachis duranensis
GTTCTCTCTCTTCAATTCCTTTCACTCTCTGATACCTTCAAAAACGAACAAGATATTTGACCTACAATTCCTTTCACTCTCTGATACATCAGCAATTTTTCTACTCTTGTTGCAAATCCATGGCTAGTATTGCAAACTTCTGCTTTCTTCCATTGCACTCTTCAACTACCAAATATTAGTAATCTCAGTGTTAAGGAAGCTCCTAAAATAGAAGCCTTAGAACAAATAGAGAAAGCCTGAACTAGTATATCTCCTATAAATAGCAAGCTGGTCTTATTCCATTATTCCATATATCATCCTGGAATTTTTACACAGATTTTGTTCTTCTAATGTCTCATTTTGTCCTTAGTTGTTTTGCTTTATTAATTATCATCATAAATCATGAGTATATATTAATGTTTGCATTTAGTTCTTACAGATGTCCAAAGAGAGAATAAATTGTTCTTTATAAATATATTCTGAATTTTCTTGAGTATATATCTCCACTAATCTCACAATCTATATAATCATTCACAACCTAAAGAATAAGTTTCCTCTAATTTTCAAATTTTCAGGCACAAGTATTTTACTGAGCCGTAAAACTAAGAGAACATGTGATTTAAACCTATCATCAAAGTTCTTACCATTAAAATCACTTTCCTTGGAAGACCCTGAAAATTTTGGATCATCTTACTGTCCTTGGAAGACCCTGAAAATTTTGGATCATCTTTGCCGTCCCATTCCACACTGGTACTTGAGTCCAAACTACCTTCCTGCAGAGATTCCTTAACTCCTTGACTATCTGAAAAGTCTGCAACTGCATCTGAAAACACCTCATCTTCTGATCTATTTAACAGAGGAAACACTAGAGTAGTTGAATTCTTTCTTTGTCATTAAACCAAAAAACAGAGGAAACACTTTGAACTTGTCATAGTAATGGTCATTCTTCTTTCATTTACTTTAAAAAATGTGTAATCTTTACAAGTAACCTATTGTACAAAATGTGTGTACTAATCTATGTCAGTCTCCTGCAGCATCCGATTTATCGTCAATTCAAGTGAGAGGTGATTTGTTGGAAGACATCTTCACTGCATGAAATTGTTAGACCTCCCATAGGATGATCATATCCAAACTCTTCCTCAGCTTGGCTCAACAAGTCTTGGATTGAAGGTTGGTTCAAGTATGAAACGGGGATCACAAACCTCTTCCTCCACCGCCACTCTCTTTTCTCTCCAAACTATTTCCCGGATTCCTTTCCTTGTATTTATCTTCCTCATCCTCATCAAACACAGCCTTCTTCGATGAATTATCAGAATCATTAACAATAGAGTAATTCACAGTAAAAACAGTAAGATTCACAGATTAATCAATAATTATTCAACCCATAACAAGTTCACAAATTAACTAACAACAATTATTCAATAATCGTTATAAAAAAAATTACCTAGAAGCTAGAAGCCCTAGAACAGAGCAGAGCAGATCCTGAGCAAGAGGGGGACAAGGGCACGACCGAAGGGATGACAGGTGGAACAGAGATAGCGCCGGCGACGATGGAACAGAGCTGCTCGACGGAAAAAGGAGGCAAGCCCGGCGACGATGGAACCGAATTGCGCGACGGTGCTTTCAAAGCTGAAACAGTAGCTGCATGATGGTGGAACAGAGCTGCACGATAACGATGGTGGCTTCGAAGCTCGTTTCGGCGACGGCGGCGGGCGATGGACGGAGGTGAGGGAGTGAGATGGATGACGGAGAGAGGAAGGATGAGTTCAAGGGTGATGGGAGGGATAGGTTCGCGTTTAGCCGTTTGCGTGCGACGCAGAGACAGATGAGAGAGATCGAGGAGTACAGAGATAGAGAGAGAGAGAGGGGATAGGAAGAGGAGAGAAGAAGATGAAGAAGACTGACATCTTCATAGACATGAACGAGAAGGTTTATGATTAAGAACAATTTTGATTTCTTGTTTTTTTAATATATTTTTGTTTTGTTATATTAATTATTTAAAATTATAAAATTAGGATTAATTGAATTCTAAAATTTGATTAATTTAAAAGGATATTTTTGTTTAATTAAATAAAGAAAGGATGTTTAAGTCTTTTTATAAAATTAAATAAAT
Source organism: Arachis duranensis (assembly GCF_000817695.3). NCBI lineage: Eukaryota > Viridiplantae > Streptophyta > Magnoliopsida > Fabales > Fabaceae > Arachis > Arachis duranensis. The sequence continues at coordinate 27,235,436 of NC_029775.3, forward strand.
AAATATTTTTTATTTTTTTAATTAAAATGGTATTTTAGTAAAAGTGGTGATATATTATATATTTAAAAAAGAAAAAATTAAATACTGACGTGGAAAATAAATTTCACATGGTTTATTGTTATTTGTCCATATCTTAAACGTATCGATACGTATTAATTTATCATCGTACCGTAGCAATCACCTTCTAATATTGGGAATTTGGGAATCTACTCATGAAAAACCAAAATAGAAAAATAAATAAAAAAAATCCATGTGCATTGACAATGTTATGTTTATTTTTATGATTCAAAAAAAAATAAATAAATTAGGGGACAAAATTACCCCAATGTTAAGCTTTAATAGAAAGATCAATGCACATGTGATAAAAGTAAAGAAATATCAAAAGTT
>NC_029775.3:27236084-27287825 GCF_000817695.3 Arachis duranensis
AATTGGTTAGATAAAGAACAAAGTTTAGAAAGCATGATTAGGGAAGAGTGGAGTGATTACCCTATACACTTGAGAGATTAGAGTGATATACACTACCAGTGAGGGTTCAATGCTTGATTCTATGTTCCCTGCTTTTATGAGCTAACTTCTTACAAGTTTACTTATTTTCACTGTATGATTTCAATTAGTGAAATCCAGTTCATATTTATTCTTGAAGGATTTATTTACTTTTTCACCAAGTAGGTAGAATCATTTTAGCATGTAGTTACATTCACATTCATAGGTTGCATTGCATGGGTCCTGCTTTTCTCTACTCATTTATTTTGTCTCCTTGAGCTTAGCATGAGGACATGCTAATGTTTAAGTGTGGGGAGGTTGATAAACCACTATTTTATGGTTTATATTGTATTTAATTGAGTGGACTATTTCATGGTTTATATTGTATTTAATTGAGTGGTTTTATCAAGCTTTTCACCCACTTATTCATAGGATTTGCATGATTTTACAACTCCTTCCTAGTTTAGTTCTATGATTAAAAACATGCTTCTTTGGTCTTAATTTAGCTAATCTTAATCCTCTCCTATTACCATTCGATGTCTTGATTTGTGTGTTAAGTGTTTCAGGCTTCATAGGGCAGGAATGGCTTAGAGAATCAAGAGGAAGTGTGAAAAAATGGAAGGAACACAAGGAATTGAGGAGATGACCAGCGAGAAGTGACGCGGTCGCATGGCTCACGCGACCGCGCGAAATGGAAGAAATCAGAGTGACGCGTTCGCATGCCTAACGCGACCGCGCGGATTGGAAGCTACACAAACGACGCGAATGCGTGGATGACGCGCACGCGTGGTACGAAAAATGCTGAGTAACGCGATCGCGTGGACGATGCGGACGCGTGACGTACGCGATCTGCAGAATTACAAAAGTCACTGGCAGAGATTCTGGGCCGCATTTCAACCCAATTTTCGGCCCAGAAATACAGATTAAAGTCAGAGAACGCGCATGGCTCTCTCTTAGGATTTAGGATTAGGATTTTTAGAAATTAGGGATTTATCTCATCTTCACATCAGGTTCAATATTCCTTTATTTTGACTTCTCTTCTACTTTGAGATACTTTAATGCTTTTATTTGTATTTGATTTATGTTGCCCAATTGGCTTATGAATATTGTCCATGTTAGATTTTATTGCTTTGAATGTATGTTATTTGAGGTATTTTAGATCTAAGATTCATATTTAGCTTTTTTATATTATTGGCTTTAATTGATTAACTGGAAGCTCTTGAGTTATCAACTATTCATGATTGATTGTTATGTCTGCTAATTAACTGAAATTCCACTAACTATAGTCTTCCCTTAGGATTTGGCTAGGACTAGGGAAATCTAACCAATTAGTTCACTTGACTTTCCCTTGCTTACGCAAAGGTTAACTAAGTGGGATTAACTTCCATTCTTATAGAAGTAACTAGGATAGGACTTCCGAATTTTCATATCTTACCAAGAGTTTATTTTATAGTTAATTATTTATTTTATTTGTCATTTAATTTACTTGTTTCTCACTTTCAAAACCCCAATTTACAAAACCCATAACCAATAATAAGAACATACCTTCCTGTAATTCCTTGAGAAGACGACCCGAGGTTTGAATACTCGGTTATCAATTTCAAAAGGGTTTGTTACTTGTGACAACCAAAACGTTTGTAAGAAAGGTTGATTGTTTGGTTTAGTAACTATAATTACAACGAGAGTTTACTATAACTTCTAAACCATCAATCTTCAATCCTTCAGCCATCACGCTTAACAGTAGAACAAGCGGTCTGAAAGTCCCTAAAGTGCTTGATAGGCTCTTGAGCAGGTAAGCCATGAAACTTGGGCATCAAGTTGAGTAGCGAAGACTTTATTTCGAAATCCATAGCCACTGCTGGATGGTGTGCCTGGAATGGTTGTAGTGTAAAATTAGGGGCACCTTCCTCCTGGATAGTGACTTTCCTTGGCGCTGCCATGTCGCCTGAACGTAAATCAACTGGATCAGTAGAGAGGGAGCTTGTTTCTCCCTTAAATGAAATTTCATGTTTGTCCTCAGAGAGGACTTGCCGACGCCGAGCTTGCCTTATATGTGAAAGAGTTCTTTCAATATCAGGATCAAATACTGGCAAGCTTGGTTTAGGAAGTGAACGCTTCATTTAACGAAAGAAACGTACAGCTCATAGTGACAAAATAAAAAGAAAAAATTGCAATAAAATAAATACCAATCAATAAATTAGCACACTGTTGCAACTCCCCGGCAACGGCGCCAAAAATTGACGTGGCAGAAACTGGCAAGTTAAGAAATTATTAATAGAAATACGTTGCAAGTACAGTCCTTAACCAGGCGAAAATTCGCTTATCAATTTAAAAAGGGTTGTCACAAAGATTAAAATTAAAATACTGGGAATATGAATCTCAGGTCATCTTCCAACGAGTTGCAGAAAGATGTGCTATTTCATCAATCAGGTGTTTTCAAAAATGGTTGAGTTGATAAATAGGAAATTAAAATAGAGAATTTAATTAATTCTAAATAAAAGCCTTGACTGGGAGTAGATTAGTTGGAAGTCCTATTCTTGTTGAAGTACTCTCAAGATTAATTGATAATTGAATGTTGCTCTGTTTAGTTATCCCTTACTAAGTAAGAGAGAGTCAAACACGTTGGAATGCTGTTTCTGTTCACAAGTCCCAATTCACTCATTGAAAAGGATAAGTGTCTGTGAATAGGGGGCATTCCAACAATGAACCCAATTATAATTATCCTTTCAAGCATCCCAACTCAAGGGTTCCTTTCAATCAACTCCCCATCAAGTTAGGGAACTACTCGCTCATTGTGAATGTAGAACTCATAACATATAAAAAGGAATTAAAGGAAGACATGATAAATAAAAGATGAAAAGGGATTAAATAAAAATATTATTCTATATTAATAACATGTGAAAACAATCCAATGTCAACTCTAGAGAGAATAATGATATGGAAGAATAAGTAAAAAATAAATAGCAAAGTATGATGACTAGTACTAGAGGTGGCCTCTTCTCAAAAGCTAAAAAGCAAAATCTTCCAAAAATCCTAATTATGAATGTCAAGTGATAAACCTAGGGGAGGAGCCAATTCAGATCTAAAACTCAAAATTATGTGGAATGAATTGTTTTCCTCTATTTCTGCATGTTCCCTGGCTCTAGTCTGTGTTTTTGGGCCAAAAACTGGGTTGAAATCCGGCCCAGAAACTCTGCCAGCGACTTCTGAAATTCTACAAATCGCGCACACCACGCGGTCGCGTCATTCATGCGGACGCGTCATTTGGCGTTTTGCTTTCCCATGCGGGCACGTCGTCCATGCCTCCGCGTCACTTATTCTTTTCCAATCCGCGCGGTCGCGTGAGCCATGCGGCCGCGTCACTTCTCGCTGGTCATCTCCTTAATTTCTTGTATTCCTTCCATTTTTGCAAACTTTCTTTCCAATCTCCAATTCATTCATGCCCTATAAAGCCTGAAACACTTAACACACAGATCACGACATCGAATGGGATAAAGGAGAATTAAAATACCTAATTAAAAGTCTGTAGGAAGTAAGTTTTCAATCATGTAATAATTTTAGGAAGGAAATATAAATGCATGCTAATTATATGAATAAGTGGGTAAAGATCATGATAAAACCACACAATTAAACACATTATAAACCATAAAATAGTGGTTTATCAGTTATACTCACTAACTTATTATAAATTTTGTTAACAAAAAATATTTGACTAAACAACATTATAAAAATCTTTGGCATTATTATTAGTACAACAAAATTAATCTATTTGTGATATTTTCTTCTCATTTTGTTTGTCTAGAAAATTTTGAAAGCAATAATGATAGTAAAATTAAATTTCATTATTAAACACATTTTTAGTAATTTTACCATTTTTGAATGAATATCCATTTTAATTTCTGATAATTATTTCGAAGGATTATGAGGCTCCTGATAAAAAAATAATGTAAATTTCGCAAGATTAGCGAATAATTAATCAATAAATTAAATTTTAATAAAATAAATTAAAAATATAAATTTTATATTAAAGTAAGATAGAATTAATTAAAATGAAAATTTTGACACTAATTTCAAAAAATTTAATCCAAAATTAGATCAAACAGACCGAACCGGACCAGAACTGGACCTGTGGGCCCAACTAGCTCAATAAATAAAATGAGTTGAAGCTCCTTCTTCCCATTTCTACATGCAAAACATGCTGGAAGCAAGCCAAACAAGGGGAAGAACCCCTTGAGTTCCAAAACCCTTGATTTCATTCAAATCCATGTAACCTTTGATCCGGAGCTCTGATCGTCGCACCGTTTGCGGCAATGCGACAATGGTGTCGAGCTCTACAAATTCCAGTACATTGTAAGGTAAGAAAGTCATATTTTTTCCCCAATTTCTCAGTTTCAGTTTCAAAAATTCATGAGCAAAAATGTTAAAATGGTTAAATTTTGGTGTTTAGGATCAAATTAACTTAGTGGAGTTGCCGAGTCTAAAGTCTTGTTCCAATTTTTTCGTTGGTAAGGTGAGAATCCTAAAACTCTAGTTAATTCTTTAATTTTGTGTTTTGGGTATTGAATTTTGGGAATATGTTGCGATCATTATGTTAGGTGCATGTAAATATGCGATATGAGGCAATTGGAAATATTGAAAGCTTAATTGAAAACTTGGTGAGAGTTCTACTTGATGGATTTTTGGTAATTGAGGGTTACAACTTTACCTTGTGGGTTACCTTGGATGAATATGTAGAAATCGGCCAATGTATGGTTTAGGTTTTGCGTATTTAATATGTAATGTTCTGTGAAAACTTAGGCTAGATGACCCTAGGATAAGTTGAAATGTGTAATTATGTTAATGTTTAGTAACTTTGATGAATTTATTAAATGATATTGAGAATGAGTAGTGATTGATGATTTTGTTGAAAGTGTGGTGTTGGTGTTTGATGATGAATTCAATTGAGTTTGACGGAAGTTGATTTAGTGTACTTGATATAAATTAGCAATTCTTGATGTACATCTTGAGCCATTCATGAGAGTGGTATTGAGTATTTATTGTTGGTAATTGTTGAATAAAAGGGTTAAGTGTATATATTGGTATGTGTGACAAGGGAACTATGTATATGCATGGGTATATTTGTCATTGATTTGGGTTGAGAAATTGTGAAGATGTACGTGTATATGTAGGGAGTTATTGGATGATTGAGAATATTGAGTGTTGGTGTGTTGTAAAATGAATGGAAGGTGTGGAGTTGAGTATTGGTAATGCTTTGGTTGTGAAATGTTCAGGTATGAAATGAGATTTTGGAAAAAATAGGGGTTTAGTAATTTTTGGAAAAAATTGATTTTTAATGAATTTCGGTGGTCCATAACTCGAATCTCTAATTTTGGATGAACATGAGATTTGTTTCAAATCAAAGAGAGTTTTATAAGCTTGAAAACGGTATAAATTTTGTGGAAAACCGAATTCTGTAGAGGAAGTTATAGATGCCGAAAATCTTGTGCAAAAAATTCTAATTTTTAAAGTACAGCAGAATCAGGATTTCTGGTGTGTGCCTACGCACACTGATGTGCGCACACAACCAGAAGTAACAAAAACTTTACTTGTGCGTACGCACACCATGGTACGCACGCACACACAGGGTCATGCATACTGCTGGTAGCTCTCGCACAGGTGAGGCACACGCACACTAAGTAGTTTCTGACCGGTGTGCACGCACATATTCGTGTGTACGCACACGCTCTACTTTTCACAACTTGTCCACACGCACACTTGTGTGCGTCCGCACACACTCTATTTCCAGCACTTGTATTTTTAGGATTCAAACATGGTCTCGAACCTATAAACCTCTATTTTTATCCATTTAACCCTAGATCTTATTAGTAAGCTTAGTAATTATTTGAAGCTAGGAAATTGAGGAAACTTGGGAATGAAGAGAAGAGGTAAACCAGATGAATTATAAGAGAATGATGTGAAGGTTAAAAGAAGTTATGATACCATGGCTATGATGAATGATTACATGATAAATATGAATGGTTATGAATATTATGTGGATTATGAAATTAATGATATCTAAAATACGAAATTTCCTGGGTAACAGAACCATGGCTTGCCACCACGTGTTCCAAGTTGAAACTCGATACTCTGTTGACCCTACGTCGTAAGGGTGACCGGGCACGTATAAATCCCGGGAATGGATATCCCCCATTGAGTAAGTTATATATGAATGAATGAATGTATGAATTATGAATGAAATGAGAAAATCTATGCATAGACTTATGGGGATGCGCGACGAGGGACACTCTAAGGGTTTCGGACATGTCAGGTTGGCTGGATAACCGACAGATGAGCCTCATCAGCCATAGGATAGGCATACATCATGTGCATTCTGTTTGTTTTGTCTGTTATGCAATACTTGGGATTGCCTAACTGAATATATAATATGCTAATTGTTATATTTGCTACCTGCACTACCTGTTTTCTACTTGTGCTTGAAATTATTTGGTTGTTTGTCTCTGCTAAATCATTGGTGATGGAGGAATGGAGGAAAGGTGGATCAGTTTGGTGTTATAGTTAAGTTTAAGTAGATAAGTTTAGAATTTCGTAGAATACCTACACTTTTTTATGGCTTCTGTTTAGAATTAAGCTTTATAACTGAGTGTTGGCGTTCTAGGATTGCCTCTGGCATTCTCAGGACCTTATATATTTCCAGATGCAGGTCGAGAGGCTCCTTGCTAGACATCTGGATTCCTAAAGCAGAGTAGTTTATGGGTTCTCTTGATTATCAGTTTTTCTATATATGTACTTAGCTACTTAGCTCTCTCTCCAAGAAACTTGATTATTTTGTCCCTCATAGAGGTTAATGGAGAGCTAAGGTTTTATTTCTGTATTTTGGGTATTACGGGATACTTGTATATGTATGTATATGTTCTCTGGCCAACCTTGGCTTCGCATGCTGAGTCAAGAGCTAGTTATGCTGTATTCTTGGCTATCTAGCCACTCTTTCGCTTATTCATATATATGTTCTTTAGGTTTCTTAGCACGCAAATTATTCCATTTCATAAGTGTTGCGCTTTATATTTTGCGATTTTGTTTTACCCGTCTTTCAAGGCTCCTAGTATATGATATCTTTCCGCTATTATATGTATATATTTTATTTTAGAGGTTCGTACCACCACACTACCTCTGTTCTACGGCTTAAGCGTAAAGCTCTGTGTAGTAGGGTGTTACATTATGGTATTAGAGCAGTTTGTTCCTATAGAGCCTGAGGGACGGACTGACTATGCTTCTGGGCATACTCTGGGCGTCTATACATGCTATTTAGAGTATCTAACTGTATATGTGGCATGAATGCTCATGAGCATGCATTTGGAACTTTGAAATAGTGGACTTGAGATATTGAGACTGATCACCTTGATATCACTTGTTTGGTGTGAACAGGAACCAAATGACGTCTTGTGGGTACGGTCGTGGGTATAATCGAGGTCAGGGATGGAGAGGTAATGAAACAACCATATTGGTAGGTAGTTTGACCGATTTTGTGACCGTAATGACGAGTGCTGTCACTGCCATCGGTGCTGTTGTCGCTGCGACCAGCCGAGTGATGGATAGGATGGAACCACAAGCTAGGACTGGCATTGATGATGGTAATAAATATGAAGGTGAAAATAATGTTCCGAGTACGGGGGTACCAACGGGTTATCCGGAGCAAGTTAACACGGGTCAAACAATGGGAGAAAGCTCAAGGAGGGCTGAGGTAGTAGGGAGAAATCGCTGAGAACCCTTCACAAAGAAAAAGGGAAAGATTACACTTAGGAGTCAAAATTTCAAAAAGAATCATTTTGTCACTTCACATTCTCAGCGCTAGAACAATGACCGAAGGAACGATAATCATCTGGATCCAAATTCAGAAGGGCAAACTAGTACTCAACCGAATGACTTAAGGTGCCCAAGATGCAAGAAGTACCATCCAAATAGACCATGCAGGGCCAGATTAAGCGTATGTTACAAGTGCAGGAGGCCAGGGCATGTATCTTGAAATTGTCCACACAAGAAAGGCTGGGATGCAATCGAATCTGATTTTCAGACCCGAGGTAATTATGAACCAGCAGTTTAATTTCTAACTTCCTTGCATACCATTAATATGTAATATTTGTTCGTGACGCATGACAAGTTTCAATAATCGTGAGGTCTAAGTCGATGAGTAGTCAAATACTATTAGTTGTTGAGACGGAGTGATATTTAGTTAACTTAAAGGAGTGGTTAAGCTCTTGAAGGTTAAGGATCAAAGTGTCGTAACGGAAGCAGGTTGGATTATATCTACAGAATCAAGAGTGTTGAGGGCTACACAGAGTTATTATTTGAAATCCAGTGACGGTGAAACTTCGAGGAAGAAGAATAGAGCGAATTCAACCTTAAGTTGTTAATTGTTAAGAGACAAGTGAAGATGAGATCGAATTCCTACTATGAGAAAGTTTTTGAGATAATTCTCAAAGTTATACCAGAATTTCCATCTTATAGAGAAAGTGAGTTTGCAATAGACTTAGTGTCGGAAGCCGGGTTAACTTCAATTGCACCATGATAAAAGATAGGAGGCAGTTAAAGGAAGTAGCAGAAAAGAAAGCTAGTCGACCAAGAGTTTCCCTGTGGGAGGTACTGGTTATGTTAAGTGAAAAGGAAAGACAACAATAGGAATTTCCACATGAGAGTGAGGGTTCGCCAACTAATCTCCACGACTTAATCTAATATTTCTTTTACAGCTTACCTTGAAAAGCCAGATTCTTCATTTTTCTAATCCTATTCCTTACTCACATGAAGCTTATCTCTTTTGGAATAAGCCTGAACTTATCTCGGTATAATCACGTAATCTTTGAATCTTGAAAACTCGCGGTGAGTGGAATTGTTCTTATTCGCAAACCGTGTTCTTCAAAATCAGCTAAGATTTCTTTGACTCTATACGCTCTGTTCTTTCTACTAAAGGTCCTTAATTTGAAATCTTTTCTTAGGATCCACCTAGGTTCTTCTTCTTGTGCATTCCATTGTTTCGGTACAATTCTGTTTGACCATATACAATATTTTCTTTCTGATCTCTCACGAACACCATTCATATTTTCTATTCGCCTTTCGAGCTTAATTTCTTTCTGAAAACCAACTTGAGCCTATACTAGTATCGCGTATGAATCCTAGCTGTAACCAGTAAGACGTTGATTCCGTAGAGCAAGACTTTTGGACACAGAAGGTGAAACATGTAAGTGTGCACCATCAAAAGGAATTTTAGAGCTTTAAATTCTTGCCAACCGTAATGCCTATAAGTAAGTTAACGCGCTACAATGCACCATCTGTATGGATGCCTGAATGTGAAGAAAGCTTTAAAATCTCGAGAGAAAGATTAACTTTAGTGCTAGTATTTGTGATGCCTGAACCAAATAAACTACTCAGAATTATTGCGATGCATTATCAATGGGTTTAGGATGTGCGCGAATACAACATCGTGATGTGGTGACGGACGCCTTGAGCAAGAAGTTTCTAAGGATGTCAAAATTTGGTAAACAAGAGGAAAATCAAGAAGAGATTAAGGAAACAAAGAATGAGACTGGGAGGAATAAAGAAATGGATTCGAAAGTACAAGAAGAAATTAGTATGCCTAATGCAGAAAATGGGAACGTAAACCATTGTCTAAAGCCATCAAGAATAGATTTTGACTTGACCGAGAATTACTAAAATATATCACAATTTTAATAAAATAGGGTTGAGGGACCCGAAGTGATGGATAATTTGATGGCGCATGTTACTGAACATCTGACACGTTCGAAGATAAGGAACGAGTACCAAGAGTCATCCGAGATGTGGTAACCTTGGAAAGGTTCACAATGAAAGTACAAAGGGATTACTACTAATTATGAAAGGAGTTATCGAGGATTAGGATAGGAAGTAATGTTGTTAGGTGATCATGGGTCAGTTAACCCAAATCCATTCTGCCCATCAGAGCAAACTGTTTATCGAAAACATTAAACGAGACTATATATCGAAAGTAGGTAAAGCTTCACGGTGCACTAAATGCCTCTACATTGATAAAAAACTAGAGAATCGAATACTTTAGTTCCTGAATTTGATAGCCAAGACAACGGAGAAGAGCTACACGAATTCGAGTTAAGATTCTCACTATAAAAAGCCGACAGAAGATTTATGCGAACCTAAAGAAAAGACTTTTCAAGTTTGAAGCAGAAAGATATGCATTTTTGAAAATTACATCAACAAACTAGAATCGAATGAGCAATCAAAAACTAAACAGTTAAACACCGCTACGTTGATCCATTTCTATTTCTGGAGAGCATTGGTGGCTAGTGGCATATCAAATAATCTTTTTCTGCCGTTCCATTCGAACGTATTCGGCAAACTCCACATTTCGTAACTTCTGAAACACGCTTCTAAAACAAATTCATGTCTTACAACCTAAGTCGGTTTAAATGAAAGGAGATGGACGTTTAGAGTGATGAGGTTAGCTTCAAGAAAATCAGAGTATGCGGAAGGACTACCCACGCCTGTTTTTTGATAACTGAATCTGAATTTTGAGGGCAAAATTCTAAATTAGGTGGGTGGAATGTAAACCCCGCAAGATTAGCGAATAATTAATCAATAAATTAAATTTTAATAAAATAAATTGAAAATGTAAATTTTATATTAAAATAACATAAAGCTAATTAAAATGAGAATTTTGACACTAATTTCAAATAATTTGGCCTAAAATTAGATCAAATGGACCGAATCCGAAACGAACCCGTGGGCCCAACTAGCTCATTAAATAAAATGAGCTGAAGATTCTTCTTCCCATTTTTGCATGCAAAACACACTGGAAGCAAGCCAAACAAGGGGAAGAACACCTTGAGTTCCAAAACCCTTGATTTCATTCAATTTTATCCGGAGCTTCGATCGCCGCACCGTTTGCGGCCACGCGACAATGGCGTCGAGCTCTATAAATTTCGGTACATTGTAAGGTAAGAAAGTCATGTTTTCTTTCCCAATTTCTCAGTTTCAGTTTCAAAAATTCATGAGCAAAAATGTTAAAATAGTTAAATTTCGGTGTTTAGGATCAAATTAACTTAGTGGACTTGCTGAGTCTTGTTCCAATTTTTCCGTTGGTAAGGTGAGAATCCTGAAACTCTAGTTAATTCTTTAATTTTGTGTTTTGGGTATTAAATTTTGGGAATATATTGTGATTATTATGTTAGGTGCATGTAAATATGTGATATGAGGCAATTGGATATGTTTGAAGCTTAATTGGAAGCTTGGTGATAGTTCTACTTGATGAATTTTTGGTGATTGAGGCTTACAACTTTGCCTTGTGGGTTACTTTGGATGAATACGTGAAAATAGACCAAGGTATGATTTATATTTTGCGTATTTAATATGTAATGTTCTGTGAAAACTCAGGCTAGACAACCCTAGGATATGTTGAAATGTGTAATTATGTTAATGTTTAGTAACTTTGATGGATTTATTAAATGATATTAAGAATGAGTAGTGATTGATGATTTTGTTGAAAGTGTGGTGTTGGTGTTTGATGATGAATTCAATTGAGTTTGATGGAAGTTGATTTAGTGTACTTGATATAAATTAGCAATTCTTGACGTAAATGTTGAGCCATTCATGAGAGTGGTGTGGAGTATTTATTGTTGGTAATTATTGAATAAAAGGGTTAAGTGTATATGTTGGTATGTGTGACAAAGGAATTATGTATATGCATGAGTATATTTGTCATTTATTTGGGTTGAGGAATTGTGAAGATGTATGTGTATATGTAGGGAGTTATTAGATGATTGAAAATATTGGGTGTAGTGTGTTATAAAATGAATGGAAGGTGTGGAGTTAAGTATTGGTAAAGCTTTGGTTGTGAATTATTCAGGTATGGAATGAGATTTCGATAAAAATAGTGGTTTGGTCATTTTTGGAAAAAACTAATTTTTAATGAACTTCGGTGGTCTGTAACTCAAATCTCTAATTTTGGATGAAGATGAGATTTGTTTCAAATCAAAGAGGGTTTTATAAGTTTGAGAACAGTATAAATTTTGTGGAAAATCGAATTCTGTAGAGGAAGTTATGGACGCCGAAAATCTTGTGAGAAAAACTGTAATTTTTAAAGTACAGCAGAATTAGGATTTCTGGTGTGTGCCTACGCACACTGATGTGCGCACACACCCAGCAGTAACGAAAATTTTACTTGTGCATACGTACGCCTTTATGCGCACGCACACCTTGTGTTTTATAGAAAATGTGCGTACGCACGCCATGGTTCGCACGCACACACAGGGGCATGCATACTGCTGGTAGCGCTCACACAGGTGAGGTTGCTCGCACACTAAGTAGTTCTTGACCAGTGTGCGCACGCACACTTGTATGCGTCTGCACACACTCTATTTTTCAGTATTTGTATTTTTATGATTCAAACATGGTCTCGAACCTCTAAACCTCTAATTTTATCCTTTTAACCCTAAATCTTATTAGTAAGCATAGTAATTAGTTGAAGCTAAGAAATTGAGGTAACTTGGGAATGAAGAAAAGAGGTAAATCAGATGAATTATAAGGGAATGATGTGAAGGTTAAAAGAAGTTATGTTTCCATGGCTATGATGAATGATTACATGATGAATATGAATGGTTATGAATATTATGCGGCTTATGAAATTAATGATATCTGATATACGAATTTTCCTAGGTAACAGAACCATGGCTTACCACCATGTGTTCCAGGTTGAAACTCGATACTCTGTTGATCCTACGTCATAAGGGTGACCGGGCACGTATAAATTCCGGGAATGGATATCCCCATTGAGTAAGTTATATATGAATGAATGAATGTATGAATTATCAATGAAATGAGAAAATCTATGCATAGACTCATGGGGATGCGCGATGAGGGACATTCTAAGGGTTTCTGACTTATCTGGTTGGCTGGATAACCGACAGATGAGTCTCATCAGTCATAGGACAGAAATACATCATGTGCATTCTGTTTGTTTTGTCTGTTATGCATTACTTGGGATTGCCTAACTGAATATATAATATGCTAATTGTTATATTTGCTACCTGCACTACCTATTTTCTACTTGTGCTTGAAATTGTTTGGTTGTTTGTCTCTGCTAAATCATTGGTGATGGAGGAGCAGAGGAAAGGTGGATCGGTTCGGCGTTATAGTTAAGTTTAAGTAGATACGTTTAGAATTCCATAGAATGCCTACCCTTTTTATGGCTTCTGTTTAGAATTAATCTTTATAACTGAGTGTTGGCGTTCTAGGATTGCCTCTGGCATTCCCAGGACCTTATATATGATATGCGTGGCACCTTTACCATGTTGATAACCTCCGGTTCTCACCCCATACTGTGTTGTTATTTCCAGATGCAGGTCGAGAGGCTTCTTGCTAGGCGTCTGGATTCCTGAAGTGGAGTAGTCCTTGGGTTCTTTTTATTATCAGTTTATGTATATATATACTTAGCTAGTTAGCTTTCTCTCCAAGAAACTTGATTATTTTGTTCCTCATAGAGGTTAAAGGAGAGCTAAGGTTTTATTTCTGTATTTTGGGTATTACGGGATACTTGTATATGTATGTATATGTTTTCCGGCCAGCCTTGGCTTCGCAAGCTGAGGCAGGAGTTAGTTTTGCTGTATTCTTAGCTATCTATCTACTCTTTCGCTTATTCATATCTATGATCTTTAGGTTTCTTAGCACACAACTTATTCCGTTTTTTGAGTGTTGCACTCTATATTTTGCGATTTTCTTTTACCCATCTTTCAAGACTCCTAGTATATGATATTTTTCTGCTATTATACGTATATATTTTATTTTATAGGTTTATAACGCCACACTATCTCTGTTCTACAACTTAAGCGTAAAGCTCTGTGTAGTATGGTGTTATAAATAACATCATTTTTTGTCTTTGATATTGAATTTCGTGAGATTAATTAACTCCTCTACCAGTGTTCTCTTTTCAAAATATACTTATGTGACACATTAAACTCTAATATATCCTTCATTTAATTTTTATAAATAAAAATAATTTAAAAATACTAATAATACTTAGTTTTACACAGTAAATTTAATTAATATATTTAAGAAAAGTAATAAAGAAACTAAGCTACTTTGACAATCATCTTTAAAATACAATGAAACTCTCAATAAAAAAAGAATTTGCCAATTCTAATTGATTCTTAATAGATAAATCAACACTTTAGTATACCATGTAGATTTATTCTGTTAATACAAAAAAAATATTGACAAATAGACTAATTAGTCTCATAAAAATAAAAATCAAAGACTAAAAAAATTTTTGTTTTTATTAAAAATCTCGTTATTTTTTTAAGTAATGGTCAGGACTGTCTAAGTTTCTTTTTTTTTTTTTTTCAATAAGTAAAGTTTGGATTTGTCTAAAGTAATTAAGCAAATGCATTTTGAACGTGTTTGATGTGATTAAGCCCAAATTGAATAAGAAATTAACTTTTGTTTTTTCTTTTAAAAGTAACTTATTAAAATTAATTTTTAAAAGTCTTTTTTACTATATTTGATAAAATTAAATTAAAAATCATTTTTAATAAATATAAACAAACTAAAAGATTCTACTTAGTCTTTCAAAGATTAGTCTTTGAATAAATCTAATTAATTAATTGAATTAATTTTTAAAAATTCAATCTCTTATTTTATAGACAAGTAATACCAAGTGATAAATTTTAATCTTAAAATTACTCAATTTTCAACTGTTCTAAATTCTCGTATATCAATTCAGCTAAAATAGCATTTCCATCACTTAGGATGCCGCTCAATATATACATTAGAGAGTGGACACATCTATTTTTTTGAGTTGAGATTTGATTATGATATTGTTTTGTAATTTTAGGTTTGATTTAATTATAATTTTGATTGGGTTATAATTTTTAAATTTTAATTTAAATAATTAACTTTTAGAATTTTTATATTTATACTATAAATATTAAAGAGAAAATATATAAAACATTAAATTTATGTATGTATTTGTTGTAATTATTTATTTGAATTCATATAAGGAAACTGAAAAACACTAATTTTATTGGACATTTAATTAAATTCTTATTTAAAACATCTTCTTTTCTCTACTCAGCCAAAATTTTAATTGAAAACATATATTTTACAAATTCAATATACTTTTTCTGTATATAAACCAATAAAAAATTAGCATTTATCAATTGTGTTTGTAAACCAAAAATAAATCCAAAATGAGCTTGAACTGGTTTAAAAATGATACTTAAATGTGTAGGCAAATGTAAATTTGCATGCCGAGATAAACAATTGAAAACTTTTTTTGTAAAAAAAAAATGAAATAAAAGAAAATGTATAATTGGTGGATGAAGGTAACCAGCTATATGTCTTTGTTCCAAGAATTATACTGACAGAGATTTGCGGATTTATACTGATAGTGATTTATCCATGAATCAAAATTATCTAATTAGAGTCATTGAGCTAGTAAAATGAGGACAAAAAAAGAGCTGTTATGTGCCCCATGAACCATATGATTAAAAGAAGTACCAGCTAAGTAGACTTGCCCATAAAATTAAAGATTGCAATAAATTCGTTGTTTCAAATTGGACAAACATAATGTACAGTAACAGAATATGCAAATTGTACAAAGAAAAAAAAGAGGAAAAACAATCAACAAAAAACGACGGATAAGATCAACAATTATTGGATTCAGTATAAAGAAGAAAACATATTTATGTGTTTTAAGTAAGCAACTGTATACACTATAAGGATTTCGGCAAGAGCGACAATTTTTAATTTGGATGGTAGCGGTTTTCGATCACTGTAAAATAGATAGCAGTAATTTGTGAATCACTCTAAGATGAAACGCTGCTAGCGGCGTTTTCTCTTAACCACTATAGATTAATATTTAACAGCAGATATATGTTGCGGCAGTTTGTAATTGAAAGTTATATTTTAAAATAATCTGTTTTATTTCTATTGCGGTGCCTTGGTAACCGCCACTAAATATTGCACAAACCTTAAGCTTTTTTGCCGCTCTTAATATAAACAACCATAAAAAATAACACATTTTTTTTGTTTAATTGAGTTTTTATTTCAAGTCACAATCACTATTTTTCTAACTTTAATTTTGTGTCATGTTATATATTAGCTTAATTGATTTAAAATTATTTAAAATAAGTAAACATTCAATCAAAATAAAAACCAAAATGCTAGAATGAATAATATATACAATAATAATTTGTTATAAGTGCACCACTACTTATAAACTGTTAGATAAATAGTGAAGACTAAAAGAATAGTATAATATCTATTTTAGTGCGCTTTTCAAAAAATTCTGTTTTGTATCAACATCAGCTGACAAATTATTTCTTTATTATTGGATTAGTATTTCAATATATTTTTCATCTACTGTTTTTGTTTTTAATTTTGTAATCTCCTTCTGATACTCCTTAATTTGCACACCAGAGTGATACTTCCTTCAAATATTCATAATATGGAGAGTTTAAGTATTATTTAGAAGTTATTAGTTTATATTTTTAGAATTTTTAATTTAATTTGATGTATATATTTTGATTTTTATTTATTTAGCTATTAGATTGGGCTTTATGTTAATAGGTTTATGATTTTAATTATTTTAAGAGTAATTACCCAAATTGGTCCCTGAGGTTTTTAAAATCGGACACTTTAGTCCCCCAGCTTTTGAAATACACAAAAAACTCCCCCACGGCGGACAAATCAGTCCCTGGCAATCTTTCTCCGTCAATGACAAACGGAAAACGCTGACGTGGAGCCCTGGGCTGGCACACGTGGCAATCAGTGGTCCACATGTGCAAAAAGACAGATCAGTCCCTGGGCCTAAACTGTGTCGTTTTGTAGTTTGGCCCCCTGTACATCCCTCTTCTCAAAACCAAAATACTCAAAACCCACCCTTTCTTCCTCAATTTACAGAAAAAAGACGTAACCCCCTTCATCCGTTTCATCTTCAACCTCTGTCACCCACATTCAACCGTCAGCATTTGGGGATGGAATCCCCCTTTGCGTGCATCTAGAGCCCTATTGTTTGCACTCTATAATGGCCAATGTTTCAGCGACCGTTAGCGGCGAAAGCTCTGCTGCGTCTAGTCGCCGGCGAGGGAGACTAAGCCAGGATAGCATGGGCGAGAGAGGATTAAGCAAAATCGACTTCGCAAAGGGAAAACACCTGAATTGCTTCTGTGGGTATCACGCGATAATATGCAAGTCGACTACTACGGATAATCCTGGAAGGTTGTTTTTTGGGTGCCCCATGTACAAGGTAAGAAACCCAAACTATTGCATAACAAGCTTTTTGGATTTGTAGAATGGTTCTGAGCAGAATCAGGAATTGGGTTCATTGCAGGAAAATCAACCATATTGCAAGTTCTTCGCTTGGGTTGACACTGTTTTTGATCTCAACTTCAAGAAGGCTGCTGTGAAAGAACCTAGTGAATTACAGGATTTAGTGGGTATTGTTGGTGGGTTCCAAGATAGATTAATAGAGTTGCAAAATAGGGTGTATGCACTAGAGATGTGTCAAAATACAGAGGCAAAAAAAGAATGCAAGAAGAGTTGGTTTAAGGCGGTTTACTTTATTTATGTATTTTGTGCTGCAAGTTGTGCTATTGTGTTTAAGTATATTGTTGGATCTTATGTTTTTTGAAAATGTTAGTTATTTGGTGATGTAAATTGAAACTTATGAATGAATGAAATCCTTAAAAATTTCATTATTTTGCTGAAGAATTTTAGGGAGTCAAACATTTTTGTAGGTTAAAAAATATTTGGAAATTTGTTGAAACTTAGTTGTAAAAGAACCATGATTTCTTAAATATAAAGATAATAAGCATATGTTATTTCAATTAGGACCATGAATGTTGAATCATTCCTGTGCATCAAACAATCATTGAATCTGTTACTGAAACAATAGTTATTATTATATTTTTGCATTAACATATTATCTATGCACTAAAAATGAATACGTAGCACCAAATGAATAATGGAAAAAAACAACACAACCATTACTTATAACAGCGAATATATTGCTTTGATATCAGTTAGCAACTGCAAAATATAGGATGCAAGTCGCAGATTCAACCTAATAAAAACAACATAACTGTGACAGTAGCATGTTGAACTAAAGTCAGAAATTGGCCATACATTAGCCGAAACATAAGCCAAAAAAACAAAGTTTCATCCACACGAATCTCTTATCAATCCTAAGTTACGAGTATTTTAAGTTTAGGTCCATCAACTTAAAAGCTCATTATCAAAATACAAACGAAACTATTACATCAAAAAAGCATAATCATTTGCCTTCAATCACTTTTGTCTCGGATGCTTGAACCCGGGATTGGGAATAAACTGGAACATCCTTGATGTAGTGCCCTTACTTGCCGCTATAATTGTTGCTGCCGAGACGCCTTGACTTGGTCTAGGTGGTGGAATAGGAGGTGGAGTGCTAGACTGGACTGGTGCAGGATAATGTGGTCTAATGATAGGCTGCTTGGCCCTTGCACTATGGGGAATTGTTTCTCCAGAATTTGATGCACCCTGTGATAAAGGAGATAGCATATGCAAAGAGTAAACAATTATATGTTAGCAAACCTAACAGTGTAGTAACACAATGGGTGATTTTTAACTCCAATTTGACTCACCATACTAGACACAAAACCTGGTGCATTAGCTGCAGGCTGAATTGGATTAGGATGATCAACCACATTCTGCAATAATGAAAAAATAAGCCAAATATAATTCCAAGTCAGTCCTTGTGGAATTTAGAAAAAGACATATAAGTCCCCAATGATTTTAAAAATATCCAACTAAGTCCCTATGGAAGCATGAAAAACCCAATTTAGTCCTCGCGATCAATAATTAGTACATTAATTATGGTGGTTTACCTGCACCTGGGGTGCTGATTGTGAGACATGCATCTCCTCTGCTGCTTGGTTAGTGGTTTTAGCCGTTGACTGAACATTTGTACTTCTTCTTAAGTTGGTTGATCTTCTATTTGGAGCGGCTGGACCTTTGCATGTTTTCTGGTTATGTCCAGTCTCTCCACATTTAGAGCATGTAACCCGAAATGTCTTCTTCACCTTTGAACCGCTTGTCTCATTCTCAGATGGCTTCTTCTTTCTTCTCTTCACTGGTCTTCTAACAGGTCTCTTCAACTTAGGTGGAATTGGATTAATAACTTCAATCTTGTCCCAATACTCTTCTGAGTTCACCGGTTGGATGCAGGGTTGGTATGTCGCCCTTGCTGCCCCAATTTTCAGTAATGGATGTACATAGCCTTCAGGCCTGTCACCCCTCCTAGCAATAGCAGCTAAAGCATGAACGCACGGAATACCTGCAGTTTAACAAGTTTTGAGATTTTGTTACAAACATATACAATTATCAAAATTGTAATATAGTATATTATTGGAGTTTTTTACCAGTCAATTGCCACGCGTTACATGTACACTTGTTCTGGGCCAAGTCCACAAACAGCTTTTTTGTACCTCGCTAGACCTCAAATACTCTCCTCTCGTCATCACCAACCCACATTGGGTGCCAATACTTCACCTCCTTCATGATATCATCTAGTCTTTTCTGCTGCGTAGGAGCCAAGTCAGTACCTCCAAATGTGTCTAACACCTGTTTGTACTTTGTCATTCGTCTCATAATGTAACACCGAAGCTCCTCACACATTGTGAGAATCGGTTTGGCTCGGTAGTTGACTATCTTTGCATTCCAAACCTCGCAAAGATTGTTGGTTAGATTGTCAGCCTTTGGTCCATGGCTAAAATGGGATTTCTTCCAGCATGCAGGGTCGAACTTCACAAGGTACACCCAGGCCTCTTCATTCACTCTCCGCAATCTCTCCATGCTTGCCTTGAACTCTGAAACAGTTGTGCACTTTGCACATTCCCAAACCATGTTCTTCACTCGCTTGTCCTTGAATCTGTTACTGAAATTCTTCCAAATGTGTCTGACACAGTTCCGGTGATGTGCATGCGGCATCACCTCCTTCAAGGCTGGTAACAAGCCCTACACAAAACAGTGAAATTGTATTCTCTATATCAATTTTTTATTTTAATTGTATATATCAAAGTTTTTATTTTAACAAGTGTACATCAATAAGCCTTAGCTTCTCAATCTCCCTGCCAATAATTAACAAGATAATTTCACATCTTTCAAATTGAGTCAGCTATCTCAAGACCATTTTGAATCGGGTCAAGAAAGAAAACAAGATGAAATCTTCAAAGGTTATAACATGAACCAAATATATAGCCAAGGTTGAAAAAAACAATTACAGCCCATCATCAGAAATAAAAGAAATACTGTAAAGTTACTACGAAGGCAATGAACACATATAGTATAGCATTATATAATAGCATTAAACTTCACACATATAGTATAACATTATATAATAGCATTAAACTTCACATATATAGTATAACATTATATAATAGCATTATATGATAGCATTATATAATAGCATTAATCTGACATCCCACTTTATTACCTTCAGCAGATTATTATCAAACTTCACGAAGCAAGATTCTATATAATAGCATTATATATAATAAGGATTAAAAATGCTGTTTATTAATTTAAATGAGGATTAAAACAAAATTAAGTGAATTGACCTTTTGTTGATCGGATATGAAGTTCCAGCCATGAATGTAATGATCTCCAAGGTCCTCTTGCAGTAAGGTAAGAAACCACTTCCAATTATCTTTTGTCTCACTGTCAACCACCGCATATGCAATCACATAAAAGTGATTATTCGCATCTTGTCCTACGGCTGACAAGAGTTGTCCACCAAAATAACCCTTCAGGAAACACCCGTCAAGCCCAATCAGCTTTCTACAACCGGCTTTAAAGCCTCTCTTGCAAGCGTCTAGACATATGTATAGATTGTTGAATATCGGAGGAGATTCAGGTATTGGTGTCACACCCAACAGTGCAGTGCTACCAGGATTACTCCTCAAAATCTCAAGAAGGTAATGTCTCAGCTTGCTGTATTGTGCTTTCTCATTCCCAATGACACGCTCTCTGGCTTCTTTAAGTGCTCTATAAATCATCTTCCCGTTGATCATCACATTATAGTCAATTTTGATGTGCTCATAGGCTTCATTCAATGTCATGTGTGGTTGAGTCAATAGCCTCTTTTCCAACTTCTTGGCAACCCACTTCTGGTCAGCCATATTACTCCCAAACTCTCTGCCACATGTATGATTAGGGACATAAGTCTTGATCTGGTATGACTTGTGTTGATTATCCCAAGCACAATAGATAAGCCATGGACAAGGATTTGGAATGATAGCCTGAGTTGTCCCGGATACTACAACGGTAGAGTCATTTGTCTCTTTAGCAGTTTCTTTACTTCCACCATCAACATATCCCTCCTCCACAGTTGCACGCTCTTCAACATTCCCAGAGTCACCATCAATTGCATCTTCACCATTGTCCTTGTTAGACTCTTCATTTTCTTTAGATGTATCATTGTCTTTCTTGGATTTCCTTGGCTTCTTAATCCTCTCAACCCCGTGTTCACAATCACATCTGACTCTCCTTTGATCATTCTTGATATACCTAATCTTTCTCCCCTCAAATATCACATGGTCCTTTAAAGCATTCTTGAAGGACTCAATTGTTGCAAATTCCATGCCCAACTCAAAGTACACCTCTCCAAAACCTAATGCTTCATTGTATTGTGGAAACTCATACTTCTCTCTTTCATCTTCAGAGTTTTCTGGTGTCACTAAAGTTTCTGACTCATAGTCAAATACAGGGTCAGGCTCAACCTCTTCTTCAGCCTCTTCTTGTTCATCATCACTTGCTCCAGCCATTCTTGGGCCACCACCACTTGACCCAGCATGGTTGTGTCTAGCTGCACTTGGGCCACTAAATTTAGGCCCAATATCATCAGACTGCCTAATATGAGGCCCATCAGTAGTTGGCCCAACATGAGGTTTGTTGTTAGTTTTTGAAGCCTTTGTAGTCTTGGAGCCCTTATTAACCTCCTTCTGAGACATCTTCTTCTTCATAGTTTGTTGTTTCCTCCTCGAAGCATTACTTATACTCTCTGTTTTTTTCCTCCTCTTTTAGGCTTTTTCTTCAGAACCACACACTCTTCTTCACTGCTTTCATCATCAAAATCTGGGGGAGGTGGTCTATAAGGCTCATCCTCTGTGCTTTCATACCCATCGTCACTAGACTCATTGCTAGACTCATCACCAGCTTCATCTCCAGCTTCATCAACAGGTTCATCAACAGCCTCCTCAACTGGGGTTTCCATGACTCGGTGATCAAAGAAAATGCACATTTCATCAGTTTCCCTGTTCTTCATTAACCCTTCGCGCATTTGATTAATCTCTAAGTCTCCTTTAATAGGATGCAATCCAAACTCTATATTACCAGCAGCTTGATCATACCAATACATCTCTTTGTAATCTATATATCCTAAACCTTTGAATAGAGTCAGCAGATCAAAAAAACAGATGAGATCAATGTCCATCCTTGGAAACCTCTCTACTTTACCATCCATATATAGTAGTGCTCCATTGTTATCCCTCTCAAAATGACCACCATGGTGGAATACAGGAACCACAAAATCCTCCATCACTGGACATAATGCATAATAATTTATTAAAAACAAGCACCACTGCAAAGTTCAATGAAAATTCCTATTTGCTAGTTTATTTTTTTTCGTTTTATGTCATAATAATAACCAAAACAGAGAGGATGAATAACTATTACAATATTCCATCACAGATTTCTAAACCCTAGGCCAAATCATAAAATACTCATCACTATTACTATAATGGTAGCTAAGAATAATTAACGAGTTTCTAACCTTCTTCAATGCAAGTCTTCAGTGGTCACATCCACTTGTTTGTTGCGTCTGACTAGGCGCTAACAGTAATGGCGACGAACGGAATGGTGACGTTGGGGTGACAAGGTTGAATGTGGGTGATGGAGGTTGAAGATGAAACGGCTGAAATGGGATGATGGCGATGATGTGGGCAATGACCTGGAGTTTAACGTTGAAGATGAAACGGATGAAGATGGGTTACGTCTTTTCTCTGTAAATTGAGGAAGAAAGGGTGGGTTTTGAGTATTTTGGTTTTGAGAAGAGGGATGTACATGGGGCCAACCTACAAAACGACACAGTTTAGGCCCAAGGACTGATCTGTCTTTTTGCACACGTGGACCACTGACTGCCACGTGTGCCAGCCCAGGGCTCCACGTCAGCGTTCTCCGTTTGTTATTGACGGAGAAAGATTACCAAGGACTGATTTGTCCGCCGGAGTTAAACTTGGGGGAGTTTTTTGTGTATTTCAAAAGCTGGGGGACTAAAGTGTCCGATTTTAAAAATCTCAGGGACCAATTTGGGTAATTACTCTTATTTTAACCTAATAAGAGCTTATAAATACTTCCTAAATTATTATTGTCGTCATATAGAGTGATTAGAGGAGTACCAAAATACTTTTTCATTTCGTGATGAAACCATGGTGTGGACAAGTGAAGTTGACTAAATCCCTCTCTTATTACATCAAAGAATTTGGTAGAAAGTTGAGTGAGTCCGTTTCAATTTTGAAAGTATGGTGTGAACAATTTAAGTTAAAGAGTCTCTTTCTTGTTGTATCAAGAAATTAGATAAAAAATAGAGTGATTCTCTTTGTATTCAATTTCAACCTATCTTTTTATTTTCTATTTTCTATTTTTTATTTTCAATTTCAATTCGCCTTTTTCTATTTCAATTTTTATCTTCTTGTTTATCATTAGTTTCATTTTGTATTACACAATGACTGTTTTGTAATATTACTAAAAAAATTGGGTGCGACATGGTTCAAAACTTACGCTATGAACTCGTCCTAAGTGCTCCTTTCCAAAGACTTATGCTCGCGAGTCATTTTGTGAATTGGATTATTATTAATGGGATCAATGTATGAGAAGAAATTTGGATATATTTTTGTTATGTGTGCATCTAAAAAGAGATTTAAAGATATACTTGCTGAATTGAAAATAAATAAATAAATAAATCTATTATATAAAAGTCCATCCTAAAGTAATGGTATGTTTTATATAAAAGATCCTTAATTACACTTTTATTATATAGACGTGCTATACAAATAAACTGACTTTTTTATTAAAATAAATAAAAAAAATTATTTTTTTAAATACGTACAGCTACAAATAATTTTCAAAATGCGTAACTTTATCTCAGGTCCATCATCCACGAAGTGGATATACACTCTAACTCAGATTTAGTGTCCACAAAATGAGTTAGGTTTCCATTTCCTAAATAACGCCCACAAAATGAGAGTTTCATGGCCAGCGTCCATGAATTAGCTATAACAATGGTGGTATACGAAAAATAGAACTAGAGGGATATTGACACCTAATTTTCATTTTATGACAAAATCTAATACGTATGAAGATTTGGAATATATATAAATTATAATTTGATGAGCGCTACTTTAATGATGATATTTTAACACATACTAATTTACTTTCAATAATTACTATTCGCATTTAAGTAAAAATCCATTTTAAATGAAATATGGTTAAATACTAATATTTTTCTTAAACTCGGTAAATGGGACAGGCCTTGCAATGTCTCAGTAATAGTATCAGCAAAAAAGGATGCATTTTATTTATTTATTTTAACAATAAAGAAAATTATATTATGCGATTTCTATAATTCTATATACTTATACAGTAAATGTTTAAGGTAAAGTTTGTGTTTTTGTGCTTCAGAAGATAAATAAATTATAAAATCCTAAGAACAAAAATAAAAAAGGACAAGACAAAAAGATATAAAATCCGTTTCTTTTAAAAGCCTTTTATTTTTTATTTTTAAAATTGTTATTTTAATAATATTTAATTTTGTACTAAAAAAAGAATAGAGCATGGACTACCATGATTCTCACCACCCGCTAAGGTTGGAACCATGTCCCAGCTGAACTTCGAACTTGAAAATATTATTATTTTTTATATTATAAACTAATCATATATGTTAAGATAAGATTAAGAAAAAGCTCAATTATTATTATTGTCATTACTAATTGGTGGGATAGAATGCTCGACACTAAAGCTGGCCCAGAAAATACCTATTTCATGCTATTCAGGAAATAGAAATCTGGTTCATTTTGTGGGCACTAAAATTGAATTAAAGTGTATATTTATTTTATGGGTGATAAATTTAAGATAAAACTGCGTATCTTGAAAATTATTTACAACCGTGCTATTTAGAGAAATAATATATTTTTTTATTTATTTCAATAAAAAAGTCCAAATAAATATCTTATTGAATGAGATATTGCATCATTAAAGGAAAGAAGATTTATAGAATTACACTTTATAGAGAGTTTTTTTTTACAATAAATATGTCCAAACTCTCAATAAGACAAATGGTACTTGTTATTTATTTTATTTAATTTTGAAAAATGTCTTAACATGTTAATGTATTTTTTTTCCTAAATTAGCATCTAATTACTTGAGAGTTCTTACTTATGATTTGAGTAGACTTACATTGATCTATATATGTTAAAATTTTTAGGATTAGTTGAAGATTCAAGCAAAATAGTTAATGATACTCTAAATAGAGTAGAGCCTCAAATACAAGACAATTTGCCCCTAAAGACACAGCGAAAATATAAAAAGATACATAAAGATTTTTTTAAAAAACATGTTCTTAGCAACTTAGGTCACGGGAAGAGATTTTCTATTATACATTCAAAGAACCTGTCTTTGACAACCTAAATCAGAGGGCTGAAGTTGTAGAAACCACCACGCAGAATCATCTTAGGTTAGATCCTTCAATCTTCTTCATGCAACAAGCGAAGCAAATTACTCATCTCACTTAATCACACTAAAAAAACGTACATAAAGTACTAAAAAAATTTTAATCATAGAAAATTGTGTAAATTATCTCACCAAAGGTATTTAAATAAGCCCCTAACAAACTATGTAAAAGATAAGATAAGATAACTTAATTTAAATCTCCTAAAGATAAGATAACTAATTTAAATCAGATTTTGATCTTATTGGATTAGATCAGATTTGATTTAAATTTAAAATTCTTAAAAATACTACTAAGCAAATCAGAACTAAATTAGATCTTCTAACAAACCTTAACAACAAAACAAACTAAAATATAGACTTTAATACTTTCGAAAATTAATAATAAACTCGTGTTTTTCATTGGACTTGAAAAACACTATTAGGCCTCTTACTGTCCTAACTTAGTCCAATGGATCTTATGAGTTGTCGCCATTTCAGCACCACTGTTTTTGAGATGAACTCTTGGTCTCCTTGATGTCTAAGACCGGCATAGTATAATTTTTCTAGTATTCAGATCATTGAATATGACAAGATTATCATTCTGTCCTTGCTCTAAAATGACAAAAACGCCCTCTGAACACGTATCATCCTCTCCTTCTTCAAAAAGATTCGTCCTCGAATCTTGAATGAAAAGCTCTTCTTCCCTCCAAGGAATCCAAACCTAATCTCCGGGTTCAAATACCATGGTTTGATGGCTCTTCTCTACCCACTGAATTGTGGCTATGTCCCTCATGTGTGCAAGTTTAATCTTTCCAACCATACTTTCACCATCTTGTCCAAAGTGTGCAATTAGTTGTCTTTCTTCCTTTTCATCCATATTAATACCTCCATAATTGACCAGAGGATCTACAAAGCCTGAAAATTGATATAAAAATACTAGAAATTTCATGGTTAAATATATGAAAAACTAAAGACTACGTGAAATTCAACTATACTAATGTACTCTTGTCTAAACTAGAACTTTCTAGATCTCTCTCACAAGTATGTTTATTACTCTCAATTTCTTTAGTGACTCCTATATCTCACTATTCTCATCTTTTCTCTCACAATTCTTGGTTTCGTTGAAATATTGATCCTTTTCACTCAAACACTTACTCTCTTTCTCTATTTATTTTCTCTCTTGATTTTTAAATTTCTCACATCCCAAGGACCCACTTGAGAAATTGTGTACTTTTGGATTCTCCAAGTACACATCACCTACTACAGCATATTCAACAAATTCTTCTGTCACTGTCTTGGAAGAAGAATGAGAGATACGCTTAGAAAAACTCATCTTCTTATGTCGATCCATAATATTCTTCTTCTTCTACTCTAACTCAATCGCAATATTGACTAAATCCTCTATAGTTGTGCAATGGTAAAGTTTGATATTATCTGCAATCTCTTTATGAAGTCCAATAAGAAAGTGCCTCATAAAAACATCAGGACACTTTTCGACATTAGTCTTGGTCTCCAAACACATCAACTCCGTGTGGTACTCCATTAATGATTTGGAACCTTGTTTCAACTTACAAAACTTTTCAAAAAAACTCATTGTGGTATGATGATGGCACAAATCGATTCCTCATGATTTTCTTCATCTTCTCTCAAGATTAAATTGGTGATTTTTCAATCCGTCTTCTATTTTTGTCTAGCTCAATCCACCAGACAAGGGCATAATCTGAGAATTCTACAACCACTAGTCTTACCTTTTTCACATCAAAGTAGTTGTGACACTGAAATAGAAGCTCCACCTTCCATTCCCATTCCAAGTAAGCCTCAGGGTCACTTCTGTCTTTAAACTCTGGGATGCGCATTTTGATAGCATTAAGGTTACTACATCTTTCCGTTATCTATGATGCCAGAATTTGGGCGAAGTCTCCTCCTCAGACTTCTCAAAATGATTATGAACAGGTTCTCGGGATCGTGCTTGTCGACTAGGGGATAAAGAACTAAGTCTTGGAGCCATGTAATCAAGATGTTGTTCAATCCTTTCTAGTACGCCATTGATTGTGTCGACGTGGGAAGTAAGTTATGGATTGGGGGTCGCTTCATTGTCAGCCATCACTGAAGAACCTTTGGAAGAAAAGACTTCACAACACTCTTCTAACGTGTATCACTCGGAGTAGGACACTCGTGTTTACACTCAATATGTGGCTTTTACCCTTTGTTGAGCTCATCACTCTTGTCTTTTTCCACTCTTGGATTGCTTTAACAAGTTGCACTTTAGAAAATGAGGAATTAAGACACCAAACTAAAATAATTTGAATGATAAAGACGTTCAACTTCACAAGAAGACAACCAAAATATGTGATAAGGGAAGAAAAATAATAAGTGATACTAAGATGACAGAAACTAGAGAAATTGAATAGTAATCGGAACCCAAAAGAAATTTGTAAAGCTAAAACAAAGCTGAAAAAAAAATTTGTAGCAAAGGCTGATGTAATTGCAGAAAAAAGATGAATTTTTGTTTTTTTTTCTTTGCAGACGCTAACTTTAATATATAGAAATTGAAGTAACAGAATTTAAATAAAAAATTTCGTTTTTTTACAACTTTGAAGTAAATTTGCAAAAATTGACGACCTGTAACCGATACCAGATGATAAGGGGTTATTGAGAATTTAGAAGGTTTAATATATTCGAAGCATTAAAGTCCCAATAGAAGGGTTGAAAAAGGGATAAGAAAATGAATGATGCAAAAACACATACCCTAAAAATACAGCAGAAACATAAAAGGATAGATAAGGGTTTTTCTACTAAACCTCTAAGAAAGCTGTTCTTAGCAACCTATGTCACCGGAAGAGATTTTCTTCTAGACCTTCAAAGAACATGACCTTGACAACCTAGATCAGAGAGATGAAGTCACGCAGAATCATCTCAGGTTAGATTTTTCAATCTTCTTCATGCAACAAACAAAGCAAATCACTCATCTTATTTAATCATATTAAAAAACGTGCATAAATAAATAAGAAAATTTTATTCATAAAAAATTGTGTAAATTATCTCAAAAAAGGTGTTTAAATAGGCTCCCTAACAAACTAACTAAAAGATAAAATAACTAATTTAAATCATATTTAATCTTCTAACAAACATTAACAACAAAGCAATCTAAAATATAGTCTTTAATAAGTTCGAAAATTAATAATAAACTTGTGTTTTTCACTGAACTTGAAAAATACGATTGAGCCTCCTTCTGTACTTATTTAGTCCAATGGGCCTTATGAGTTGTCGCAATTTTAGTACTCCTATTTTTGAGACGAACTCTTAGTCTCCTTGATGTCAAAGACCTGCATACTATAATTCTTCTAGTATTCAAATCCTTGAATATGATAAGATTATCATTTTATTTCTTGTCTCTAAAATATCAAAAATGTCCTTTTGTCACACTCCCTTGGAACTGACATCACCATGCAGTTTGATTTAATTAAGTTTCTGAGGACAATGAAACTTTAAATGGACAACAAAGAAGATGGTGTACATGGATAAGGCTTCAATCTGAACAAAGAGTCATAGTTTGGAGATGACTTATCAGATTCTCTAGCACATGAAGCATGTAGATTCATGATGAGGTCATGATGTTTGAAGAAAAATTTGATCTACACAAAAAACTAATAATTGATAGTATAATAGACTTCTTAATCTATGGTTCTAAGACTTGGGTTGATTCCTTTAATTTTGATGGTTTCAATACTATTAGATTATGCTTAATTGAACTTCGTTTTAATTTTATAAATTCATCATTGACGTTGACTTATTTTTTACTTTTAAATTTATATCTGAATACAAACTTCCAAAAATATAATTTAGTGAAAATATAATTTAGTGAATTTATGAACATGATTAAAAATATAATTTTAAATATTTTAATTTGTTTTTTCTACCATAAAACAAATACAAAATTAATGTCACAATTCAAGTCATAGTGATTTAAACAAATTTTTCAAAATAAGTTTTTAGTATATATATATATATATATATAACTTAAACTAAATACGAGCAAACTCAATTTAAGTACTAATAAAAGTAGAGACAACATATAAATATGCATGTAACAAGAGTTATAAAATTTTATAACCACTGCTAAATAGAAATAGATATGATAGCACACTCTTTTACCACACGGACTGCCCCAATATTTTCAGTTTTATAGCGGTTAGAGTCAAACCACCACAAATACCAATATAATTGCAGTCAAAATCACCGCAATAACCACTGCCTCGGTCAGCGGTTTCGGTTGGCCGCCGAAAAAATAAACGCTACTCTCTGTTGGATATTTTCTAGGGACAAAACTATCAAGTGAGAAAATAAGGAATGGTTCGTTTTCATTATGCAAAAATTTATTAATAACTAGCTCTTTTATATTTATATTCAATTTAGATAATTCAACTAGTCCAAAAAAAATCTAGAAGATCGAAATACAAAATTACTTTAGAATACTAGAAGTGTATAGATCTAAATATATATGTGAAGCCAATAATAAACACAGCTACAAGCCTACAATGCATGTCTAACCTTCCAATAAACGGTATCATATGAATTGATGAATTGAATTATTGTGCATATGCATATAAATTAAATATGCGTGCCGTGTTCATCTAATCTAAATTGATAACATAATGTACCTTGGCTAGCTTGTACGTATTTTATTTCATGCAGGAGGACTACATGCAACATGCCTCACTTTTTTTTTTTTTGCCTCACTTAAAATATCAAATAACAATATTGCATGAGTTTGCATAAGGCAAACTTCATATGATATAACTGCAAATCTTATTCTAAAAACAGTATTATGCTTGTCACATGATCTAGTCATTTTTTTATTGGTAATATTTTTGGGGCTCAAGATACATAGTTACATCCTTTTAGCTTTGATAAGCCCAGAAGCCCAATAACTCATTCTCAAGTTGCCTTTAAACGATCCATTTATTGGTAAGGGCCTATCAGGCCCAAAAGAACAAACATAGCTACACCATGGTCTTTGCTTCATCAAAGCTCCAGGGACGTAGCCTTGCCGAAGTTACAGAAGGAGTGGCAAATGGCAAGTCTGCCTCGCCCGGCATAAAGCCTGTCTTACCCGTCTTAAAACATGAGTTAGCATGGGGCACCCTCCGATCTTGCGTATTCCATCCGGCAATGCTTGCGAGTTAAGCGGCGCGCTTTACTTTTGCAGCCTCTTAAAAAAGTTTTTTTTTGTATTGGGCGGGTTGTTTCAGGGCCCTGCCCAAGTGCCCATGACAAAAAAAAGAAAGTTTTCTAAGTTAAGAGAAAAACGTGAAAGGATGAGATCTATTTTTAGTTATTGTTTTTGATATAGATGTAGGTGGACCAACTTTTTCTGTTTATGGTATTTTGGGCTAGAAGATGAAGTTGGGCAATGGTGTCATAGTGTGGGAATAATTCTTTTGTGTCTAGGGTAGCGTTTGTTTTGCAGTACTGGGACAGAGACAGAGAGACTGAGACACAGTATCATGTTTGTTGGCTCAGAGACTGGTACTAAAATTTCTGTCTCTGTTCCCAAAATTTCAGTATTTCAGTGTCTCCAAAATATAGGGACACAGGGGACTGATATTTTTAGAAACAGATACTGAAACTTTAATAACATTTTATACCTAAAATACTTTCATTTTAATTAATTAATTTTAATTTTATCCTTTGTGTAAATTAAATTAGAGTTTTATTCTTGTTTCAATTTTTGTCTCTCACTTTGCACCAAACAGAATACTAAAACTTATTTCAATCTCTGTCTCTTAGTCTCAGTCTCTCAGTCTCAGTCTTTCAGTATCTGTCTCTCTACCAAACGCTACCTAGATGTTGCTTCGTATATATAGAAGGTTCGTGGTCTTGACAAGGCCCCAGTTTATTTGATTTATGAGTAACCCACATTTGAGCTGGAAGTATGATTGAAATTAAGTTGGGAATAAAAACCTCTAAAATGTTGTGTGTGAGTGTATAATGTGAATAAATTTTTTCTTTTAATTAATTACTAAAATATATGTTAAAATATAATAATAAAATATAAAATATATATTAAAAATAAATTAAATAATATTTATATTTATTTTAAGGGTGTTGTCTAGGGTTAATTGCTTTGCTAGGATTTTTTTTAAGACAGAGTTTCTATGTCATCTAGGTCAATGTTTGGCTTTTGTCAATTTTCTTGTTACATACTCAAACTTCTTTTTTCCTTTCTTTTTCTTTCTTTTCTTCAACCTCTTCTCTGCATGGTTGAAACACACGTCAGAATGCAGCACTCTGAACAGGACAGCGATGAAGAACATGAAAATTTGATCCAACTGGATGAGGAATCAACTCTTGTATCAATAGCTTGGTGAGTAAAATCTTTGCAGAAAAGTCGTTTTTTATTGGTACCATGGATGGTGCATTATGGGCAATATGGAGACGTCCAAAAGGATTTAGAGTGGTGAAAATTGGAAAGAATCAATTCCAATTTTTTTTTTATAGAGAATGAGATGCATTGAGAATAGAAAGGAATTCTCCTTAGCTCTTTAAAGACTATGCATTACATATTCGGAGATGAAAAGAGGGTATACGAGTGGAGGATCAATTAATTACTCGAAATCCTAGTATGGATTCAATTATGTGGTTTGCCTAAAAGTTTTAAAATCCTGGGAGTGGCTCGAAAATTAGGTGGAGGGATAGGGAAGGTGCTGGATGTCGGTCTCTTTGATGTCAAAGGAAGAGAGGCACGCATTATAAAAGCGAGGGTGAAAATTGAGGAGAGTGAGCTGATCAAAGACACTCTCATGGTTGCTGGCCCAGACAAAATTCCGCTTTCAGTAGTATTACGCTACGAGAGGCTTGGAATGGTCTGTCCCTATTGTGCTAGAATAGGACATGACTATAAAGTCTGCCTACTTTTTATAGTTTTTTCGCAGGAGAATAGATTAAAGGAGGATAAGGTGAGAGATTGGATTAAAGTGAACCAAATTGGAATTCGGATGGAGATTAAAGAAGATCACAAAAACAATGGCGATAGCGAGAATCAGCCCAATCAAAATACACACAGAAAAAACTTATGCAGACTGTTTGATTGAAGGTCTCGTAAGACTGAATATAAGAGACAAAAATAAAAAGAGAGCGGTATACAAAAAATTCAACTCGAGGAGAGTTGCATGGTGACAAGGAGAACCAATCTGAAGGGACTCTAGTTCTGCCTAGCCTAGCAATGGTGAATAATCAGAAAAAAAAACATAGTGGCAGCAACAAAAGAAATGTGGATCCTAACTGAAAATCAGCAGAATGATGGTAGCACAAGGGAGTACACTCAACAATTCAATAGATTGAAGAGTATGGACCGAAGGAGCTATGTCAAACCTGAAAATATTATTGGTAATAAAAGGAGAGTTCATGAGGTTGATGATTGGGATAGTATAATCATTGAAGCTAATAGGGAATGAGTTTTCTCTATGGAGATGGTGGAAGGTGCTAGCCGTCCAGTGGCACCCAATTCGCCATGACAGTCTTTTCATGGAACTGTCGGGGTTTGGGGAGACCCCTGACAGTCCATAACCTTAAAGGGATGTGCCAATTCCACTCTCCCAAAGTGATTTTTATTAGTGAAACAAAAAATTAACCTCGAAACGTGGAGGAAAGATTAGAGCATGTGGGTATCAAAACTTCATTATTGTTGGCCCGAATGGTTTGGCAGGAGGACTAGTGCTAGCTTGGAAGGATTTTGTGAATGTGAGGGTGCTTTCGTATAATCCCTTTTCGGTAATTGCTGTGGTTAAAGACATGGGTAAGAACGTGGAATGGGGGTTGTTAGGAGTTTACCTCAGTGCAAATGAAATAGAGAGGCTTGATCAATTCAATAAAATATCTGCTTGTCTATCACAATTTGAAGGGAGGGTGGTGGTGGTGGGAGACTTCAACGCAATCAAGAGCCATGAAGAGAAACAGGAAGGTATCCTTCGATCTACTAATTTAATTGATAATTTTAATAATTTTATTAATGACAATCAATTAGTAGACCTTGGCATGATAGGTCATGAGTTCATGTGATCAAATAGACAAGCTGGTGAGGAGTTAATAAAAGAAAGATTAGATCATTGCCTGACTAATTTGACATGGAGAGTGTGGTATGGAGTGAGTGTGGTTAGAAGACAAACAGAAAATAGTTCAGACCGTGTTCCTTTAATCCTAGATTCAGACCCCCTATTTGGAAGACCAAAAGAAGATTCAAGTTCCAGGATAGATGGTGTGGCAAGGAGGAGGTAAAAAGGATTGTGAAAGACGTTTGGGGGCTAACCATTGAAAGCTCTCCGATGTATTCTCTAGCCCAGAAGTTCAAGCAATGCCAACACAAACTATACAGTGGTAGCAACAATCTCAGTCCAATTCCAAAATATTAATAGAAGAAATAACCTTGCAGCTAGAAGTAAAAAGGGCCGAGGATATCTTTGGAGGCAGCGAGTTGATTGAACTTGAGAACAAATTAGAGGAAGAGATGAAGAGAGAAGAAAGTTATTGGAGGGAGAAGTCTAGATGTAAATGATTGACAAAAAGAGACAGCAACATAAAGTTCTTCAATCAAAGGTTCCAATCTAAAAACTGGAAGAATAAAATCTAGGGACTAGTTGGAGAAGATGGAGAAGTTGCTTCTGATCCAACAAGTATAGCAAGGGTTGCTGAATCCTATTTCCAGAAGATTTTTACGGCTACTAAAAAAGCTGATTCGGAAATACTTTTTGTGGATTTCAGACCTATGGTTACAACTAATATGAATCGTAGGCTACTGAGACCACTTTAACTTGAAGAGACTAAGAGAGTTACGTTTAGTGTTTGCGCTCAGAGTGCTCCGAAAGATGATGGATTCACAGCCAAATTTTATCAAATTTTTTGGGATGTCATAGGTAATGATGTGCATAGGGCTGTTTGTAGTTTCTTTAGAGGTGGAAAAATTTTAAAAAGCTTCAATCACACTCAGATCTGTTTAATTTTCAAGATCTCGGATACTAGAGATATGTCACAGGTCAAACCTATTAGTCTTTCATCAGTTTTGTACAATATTATATCAAAAGTACTTGTTCATAGACTATAATTGTTTATGAATAACATTGTGAGTCCTGATCAAAGTTCTTTCTTGAAAGGAAGATTAATATCTGACAATATTCTATAGCTCATGAGTGCATGCATTATCTTAAGTAAAAAAGATCAGGTTTGGTGAATGAAATGGCTCTAAAGTTGGATTTGGGCAAGGCCTACGATAGAGTGGAGTGGTGTTTTCTATGGTTTATTATAGAGAGGATGGATTTTGATGCTAGATGGATAGCATGGATCAAAGAACTTATTTCTACTAATTTTTACTCTGTACTTTTAGAGGGTGAATATTGTAGAAGGCTTAGAGAATGGGGTTGAATCTATAGCCTTCTTTTGCTTCAATGAATTAAGCCTTTAATATCAAAGTTACAGATAAAAACTGTTTAAACTGTGCAACAAAAATTTTATGAGACAATTTTATTTTTTCTCATAAATATCAGAAAACAAAACTTAGAGAAAGAGAAGAAAAATGACACAGGCATGTATCCTGGTTCAGTTGCCTTGTGCAATGCAACCTACATCCAGTCTCCACCACAACAGTAGCAGAATTTCCACTATAATTAAAGTATTATATATACCAATTTTTTAGGATTCACTCAATCCTTTCTCTCTCAAGTTTTTATCTAACTTGACTTGGTTATGCTAATACCTAACTCTTCATTCTAAGTGCTAACCCAACTTAGAAAGGGGCACCTCACAGGTACAAGACACAAAACATATGAAACAACCTAAAGAAATTTGAAATCACTCTAGGCTTTTTCCTCAAGTGTTTCACTCAACCTTTTGTCATGCATTGGATTTTTTCTTGAATTTTCTCTTTCAGCCTTTTACCTCTTAAGAAATTACAGAAAGATATACATTGAAAATGAAATACAAACTGTAAAACATGAAGGAGATTAATGTATTAACAGCCTCTGTTGCTATAAGTTGAACCGGATTTTGCTATCTTTGATTGAAGCTCTTCATCTTGGTGGAATATTTTCTTTAGCATAGAAACACTGTCCAAAATGTTGAACTCTTCACAGGGAAGCTCTCAAACAAACTCAGATTCTGGTTCTCTCTCCTTGCCCTCAGAAAAATGAAGATCTTTTTTCTTTTGTACCTCTTTCCAAGTTGCTATATTAATCTCTTCTGAGTCAACTCTTCGAGCTGTGTGCTTCTCAGGCTTGTCATTTCACTTTTTTTAATTAACCCCCAAATTAGGGATTTCAAAGCTAGTCATTTGCTTGACCAAAGACCTCAGATAAGCAAAGAGAAATGTTTCAATGGTAATCCCAAATCTGAATCCTTGAGTAAGTGCTTTGTCCCCAAGAACAATTTTAGCCTTTGATTCACAGTAGTGATTATCAGAGATCACTTTCTCCATTTATCCCAAACTAGAGTTGCAGAGATTTGGAGAAGGAGTAAAGAAAGTAAATTATATACAAATGAAAATAAATCACCTTTATCCTTTAACTTAGCTCAGCTTACTTTGATTTGGGTGATTAGACACTACCTTTTGAGTTTTACCTTTCTCTTTCTTTCTTCTCTGGTGAAATGAACGAGGAGAACGATGGAAAGCTTCATCTTGGTGGAAGCTTCTTGGACTTGGGTTGGATATATGTTTCATCTGTCCCAACTGAATTCTTTGCTTTATTATTTTTGGGCTTTGTTAGCTCGAGAACTCACTAACAATCTTTGTTTCAATTACTCTATCTCATTAGGCTACTATTGTTGTAAGTTTGACCTACAATATTAATCGAAACAATTAAAAGCTAATTGGGTATTTAACCCATTAGATCAATGTTTGTCATCATCAATTGAGTTAGTTAATTTTTCAACTCAACAGAGGGTCAACCTTTTGGCTTTTTTAGGCCAACTAGGAGGTATCTGTTAAGGGGACCCCCTATCACCATATCTGTTTCTCTTTTTTGTAGAAGGACTTTCATATTTGCTACACAGGGTAGAGCAAAACAGGGTTATTTAGGAAATTCAGATTCACAAAAGAAGTTCAACTGTTAACCACCTTTTCTTCGCAGATGACTCCATTTATTCTGTAAAGCATTAGAAGAATCATGTGCTAATATCCTGACTCTGCTATATGACTATGAGATATGGTTAGTGGACAAAAAGTTAACATAAGCAAGTCAGCAGTCTTTTTCAGTCATAACATTCCGCTCTACATTAGATATCAATTAGCAAAAATTTTGAATATTGGTCATATAAGGGCCAACATAAATACTTAGGCCTCCTATCAACTGTACAAAGATCTAAAAAAGCCACTTTTGGAGCGATCAAAGACAAAGTACAAAAAAAGGTACAATCTTGGAAGAGAAATCTATTGTCGGCAGGTGGAAGACATGTCCTAATTAAGGCTGTTGGAGAACCAATTCCTATCTTATTTTAAGCTATCTGATTCACTTTTAGATGAGATTCACAGGATTTTAACACAATTCTGATGGATTCAGAGAGGCACTGAAAGGAGAATGTCATGAATTAGCTAGGATAAAATGACAAGACCCAAAAGAGAAGAAGGATCAGGTTTCAAAGACCTGCATGCACAAAATTTGGCTCTGTTTGAAAAACAATTTTGAAGATTGGCCATTAATCCTAATGCACTACTTAGCAAAATGTTAAAGGGTAAGTATTTTAGATATAAATCTTCTTTGACTGCAGACAAAGGGACTAACCCTTTTTGGGGCTAGCAAAGTCTCTTAGAAAGTAGAAAAGTGGTGAAAAAAGGATTGTTGTAGAGTATAGGGTCAGGAGATGATGTTAATGTTTGGCAATAACCCTGGTTGCCGCCCCCATACCCATATCATATTAGTTCCAGCAATCAATCCAACAACAATATGTTTTCAACAATTAATAGATTAAAGGATTTATGGACCACAGAAAGAAGAAGGAACATAAAGCTTATTGAATTAATCTTTCCCCCTGAAGTAAGTACCCGTGATGCGTGAGCATCTTTCCTATCTTTTCCTAGTAAATTTGCATTCAATTTGTTGAGTTTAATCAAGAATTAATTATCTTTTAGCTACTATGGATGCTACTTTGATTCATGTACAATTCTATTTATTTTAGGTAGCATTCGGCTGGATTTGATGGAGTCTCCACAGAAAAAGAGAAGAAGGCGAATGATGCTGCCAATCCTGATCTCTCTGCACTCAAACATGAATAATTTGAGCTAAAAAGGTCCAATGGACGTGATTTTAGTGGCGTTGAAAAGCTAACTTTTAGAGCTTTTCAATGATGCATAATAGTCCATACTTCTTCTCCAACCACGCTGGCAAGGCTGCGCCTAACTTGAGATTTCTCAAGTTAGGTGCAATGCACAACAACAACACGCAAGATTGGTTCTGCCCACTTCAAGTTAGGCGCACTAAAGCCCAAGTTAGGTGCAGCATCACTCAAATAAACTCAAATTCATGCTGCCATGCCCAAGTTAGGCATGCTCCACTCCAAGTTAGGCTCCGGTTCGTCAATTTAGCAAGTGGTCCCAGCACCAAATCAAGGATTGCACGAGTGTTTAATTAAATTCTAATTAAGCTTTATTTTATTTAAAAATAGGAAAAGATATTATTTAGTTTTAGAAATTATATTTTATATTAATTAGGATTAGATATAAAAGGAAAAAGAATCAGCCCTTGAATCTCTTCTCTTCTCTTCTACCTCATTCTGCAATTTACAGTTTTACGAATCCTAGTTTTCTCTTTGAACCATGGGCAACTAAACCTCCATTGTTAAGGTTAGGAGCTCTGTCTATTGTATGGATTGATAATATTACTTTTCTATTTTAATTCATGTACTAATTTATAATTCAAGAATTATTTTCGTTCTTTATCTTATGAATTTGGGTGGAATGGAAGTATGACTTTTATTCTAATTGAGTTCTTGTATAACTTGGAAAAGCTCTTTACTTGCACAACATCTTGAAAACATATTCTCCTAAATTTCTAATTATCTGGACTTAACGGAATACGTGACATATAATCCTCTTATATTTGGGTAATTAGGATTTCTGTGGCATGTAAACTAGAATTGAACTTCACCCTCTAATTGGAATTAAGTGACCAAGGAATTGGTAGTTGATGAATTTTAGAGGAGACTAAAAAAGTCTAAGGAATTAGGGTTTAGTCACATATAGTTTGCCATGAATTAAATCTTGCATGATTAAAATAGTTAGTAAGAAAAGTCAATCCAGAAAATAGATAACTCTGATGCCTTAACTGTATTTTCATATATATTTCACAACCTGTTTACTGCTTGCTTTCTAATATTTTGAATTTACTGTTAATGCTTTGAACTCTCAAAAAACCATTTTCTGTTTGTCTAACTAAGTAAATCACTTAACCATTGTTGTTTAGTCCATCAATCCTTGTGGGATCGATCCTCATTCATTTGAGGTACTACTTGGTACGACCCAGTGCACTTGCCGGTTAGTTTGTGGGTTATAAATTCCGCACCAACCCGCATCTTCTCTATAGAGCAGAATAATAACGGCAAAGACTCTCTAGTTTGGGCCTTGAACTCCAAGAAGCAATATGATGTGACATCTGGATATGTGGTTGCGTATGGATTTACGCATGAGCCTATCAATCAACTACCTGCAATCTTGCAAAACTCAAGAAGTTGGAGAAAAATTTGGGGCTTATAGTTATCAACAAAGATAAAAATCTTTTTGTGGAGAGCTGTGCATGAAAGTTTACCTGTACTGAGCCTCATCTACCAGCGTTTCCAGTCGACTCCACTTTTGTGTCCCAGATGTAAATTATCCCCGAAAATTATCATCCCCTGTCTTCGATGGTGTGGCCCTACTAAAGAGGTATGGGGAGTAGTTGATTTGAAGCTGGTGCTGCCATTGCAAAGTGTTACCCCCTTTGTAGAGTGGTGGACCCAGGTACTATTAGGTGTTGGAAGTGGCAGAAAAGGTGACGACTCCCTTAATATCTTCACGACTCTTTGTTAGGCATTGTGGAACGCATGTAATAAAGAAGTGTTTGAAAATGAAAAGACCCCTGTCCAACAGATCTCGAACTCAGTAAGGAAGATTTGTCAGGAGATGAATAGAAGACAAATTTTCTAATTTCCTAATGTATTTCCCAATCTTTAGTTTATTGGTTATTACTGTAGTCACTTATGACTTCAATTGAGAGAATCTCGCTACTATTTCTTTGGTCCCACATTAAACTTCATATCACTTTTTTAAAGTAATGCAATTTCTTTCACTTTGAAAAAAAATATCTACATTTATCATGAATACATGATGGTTGAATTAGGGGTGGCAACACTATCCGAATCCGCGGGTATCCACCTCGCCCCTACCCGTTTGGGGCGGGTAATTACCCGCCCCCGCACCGGGACGGGTTTTAACGGGGTGGGTTCTTGGAACGTTTTACTACCCACGGGTAGAAGTGGGGCGGGTTCTATGCGGGTTGTTGTATGACGGGACGGGGTCGGGTAGAGCAAAAACCCGCCCCTACCCGCCCCGTTGCCACCCCTGAGTTGAATGTGCATATAATATTTCATTCAATTTTATCTAATTGAGTTTTTTTAATTATTTAATTTTTAACACTTGGTTAAGTAACTTGACAACTTTATATAAGATATGCATTTTGATTATTCACTTTCCAAATATATTGAAAAGAAAACTATATTGTTTAATTTTTTAAAATCGGATCAAACTGATTGGTTGAACGGACCAAATCGAGAATCGATAAATATAATGGTTCAGCTAGTAAGTATAACTGTCTTTGTCAAAATTTTTTATTGGACGGCTGAATCAGCCACAAATTGTCTAGTTGAATTGAACTGGAACTCGGTCAGTTTTCATAGTTTGACAAAAATGATGTGTTTCACCATAAAATAAAAAATAATTATTTACTAATTTGGTATTCTAAAGATTCAAATACTCACAAAAAAGTGTTTGAAAGATATTATTAGCAAAACATCCTCTAATGATTTAAAAATACCACAAAAATAACTAATAAGTATTATATTTTTTATAAGTGAATTTTTTTTTCTATTTAGCAAACAATTTACCTATTTGATCCGAATTTTTGTAGTAATATTTGAATAAATATTTAAAAAATCTACAAAAAAAATTCGGAATAAAATATAATCTTTAGATTTTTTTATTTTTTTCAAAAAATTACGGTTATACATACTAACTTAAAAAAAATCGGTCGATATAAAATTATCAAATTTTAAAGATAAAATTTTTTTTAATAATATTTACAAAAGATTAAATCAAAATCTAATCTCTAAAATAATTTTTTAAAATATATATTTAATATTTAATTATTTTTGTTATGTTT
The DNA here is from genome assembly GCF_000817695.3 of Arachis duranensis. Classification (NCBI taxonomy): domain Eukaryota; kingdom Viridiplantae; phylum Streptophyta; class Magnoliopsida; order Fabales; family Fabaceae; genus Arachis; species Arachis duranensis. The sequence goes on from NC_029775.3 coordinate 27,277,313, forward strand.
TTAAATATTTTAAAAATTTATTTATAATTAGATTTTTAGGATTAATTTTTAATACGATTTTGATAGTTCACTTAAAAAAAACTTAACGCAAACCTAGTCTCTTCTTCTCGAGCTCTCCAATTTTCCTCCTTCACTCCCTCTGCAAAAGAAAAATAAAAATCACATCACTTGCTCCGTCCAGCCACCGCCGCGTCACTGCCGGTCACCGCCGCCGTCTCATATGCTCGAAGCCGCTGTCTCCATTGCGCTCGTCTCCGCCACTGCTCGAAGCCGCCGTCCCTATCGCGTCGTTCCTCCGTCGCGCAACCGCTGTTCCGCCGTATCGGCTCTGTTCCACCGCGCTACAGCCCTTCTCTCCTCCAGTTCCGCCACGCTCCATCCTCCTCTTCTCCATTTCCACTGCGCTCCCCACCCTCCTCTGCTCCAGTTCCGCGACGCACCACCCTCCGCGGCTCCAGTTCCGCGGAGGTGCAGGCCGGGTTCTCCAGTTCCGCGGCAGTGCAGGCCACTTCTTCTCCAGTTCTGCCGCGTCCAGCCCTCCGTGCTCCTCCACCTCTGTACTCTAGAAGGTATTTTACTGCAATTGATGTTTTAATTGGTTTAGGATGGTTAATCTGTGATTTTTCTTCTTCAATTATTGTTGTTATTACTGTGGTTTAGGATTGTTGATCAAGTTCTTGATTCTGTTATGTTGTTGTTCTGTTGTCTTTAATATTGTTTGTTTTTATTGTGATTTTCTGTTCTTGAACTTGTTAAGTTGATAATTTACTAAATTGTTGGGCTGCTGTTGTCTTAATTTGCTAAATTGTTAGGTTGCTGTGATTTAATTTGCTGGATTTTCTATTCAGGTTTTGTTCTTGTTTATTTGCTAAATTGTTGTTGTGGTGTACCTATTATTGTCCTCGAGATTATTGGGTTGCTGTGTTCTTCTCAAATTATTAATTTGCTAATTTGCTAAATTGTTGTTGTTGTGATCCTTGAGATTGAGATTGTCCTTGTTTCTTGTTATTGATTTGCTAGATTTTCTATTCGGGTCTTGTTCTTGTTAATCTATTAAATTGTTCTTGTTGTGATCCTTGCTATTGAGATTTCTCCTTTTTTTTTTGTTATTGGGTTGCTGGTAATTTTTAGGTCTGGATGCAGTACTTTTAATTTGGGTTCATATTAGCCTATAATTATGTTTTGGTGTGTTTATTTATATTTTATTTATTATTTTATCATAAAACAGTTATTCTAGTTAAACCACAGTTGAACCGGTTGAATTAGTAAACTAGTAAACAATAGCTAGAGCGGTTTGGTTTCCAGAATCTTGATATTGTTTGGTGCTTCTTTTAAAGTTAGTTTTGTTCTTATTCATTGCATGAATTGAAAAAACTTTTCTTGCATTCTATATCATAAAGAGCCAATTATCTAGTAACACAGAGAAAATAATAGACATTTGATCATGTTAATAAAAGGAAGATTAATCATTAACACTTTCATAATATGATAACAGTATACAAATAAAAAAAATTATAAATTACCTTTATTTTGTTTCGAGTAATTTACTTTTTGATTTGTTATATAATTATTTATGAGTTTAATTTTGATACACTTTTAAAAAATTTTATACGATTATTTAATCAAATTAAGATATTTAAATAATTTTCAAGTAACTACTATGAAAATTCGTTTTGACAATACTCTTTTATATTGACAGTTACCCTCCATGAAAATTAAATCCCTATATGAAAGTTTTTTCATAATATACTTTTTGTTTTATATAATTAAATGTACACATAGAATTTCATAAAGACATCTTCATATAAAGATAATATTACGTTAGATAATTTGACATGTTTGACCAGAAGATATTTAATTAAATCATCTAACATATGGAACATCTTCTTCACATCAGAATATATTCATGGAAGTATCCATTTTTTGGACAAAGTAAATCCTTATATCACAAAGCATAGTTCATTTGTAGTATCCAAACGTCAAAGGAAAACAACTCTTGGTGGGGGTGACACATGCAGTTTTGCCGCCGGCACCTTACTATCGGCACCGCCACAAACTCAGTGGAATTCCATCTCCTGGAGCTCCTGAAACAATGCAGCAGCAGCAGCATCCTCCAACAAGTCCACGCCCAAATGATCGTCAACCACCTCCACAAACCCAACCACCTCCTCGTGAAGCTCATCCACCTCAACAACTTCCCCTATGCACTCAACCTCTTCTCTCACATCACTCCTCACCCCAACGACTATGCCTTCAACATCATGATTCGCGCTCTGGCTGCCACGTGGCACAACTACCCGTTTGCCCTCCAACTCTATTACCGTATGCGTGCTTTGTCCATTAAGCCTAACAACTTCACCTTCCCCTTCGTCTTCCTCTCATGTGCTAACTTAACGGCCCTCTGCCATGGCCTTTTGGCCCATGCCTCCGCCTTCAGGCTCGGCCTCTGCTCCGATCACCATACCTGTCACTCCTTGATTACGATGTACTCCAGGTGTGGGCAGTCTTGGTCTGCACGTAAGGTGTTTAATGAAATTCCTGACAAGGATTTGGTGTCGTGGAACTCGATGATCTCTGGCTACGTGAAGGCGGGTCTTGCGAGGGAGGCTGTGGAGGTGTTTGGGGAGATGAGGAGGGAGGGGTTCGTGCCGGACGAGATGAGCTTAGTGAGTGTGCTCGGGGCGTGCGGGGAGATTGGGGACTTGGAATTGGGGAGGTGGGTTGATGGGTTTGTTGTGGATAATGGGATGGAGGTGAATTCGTATGTTGGGTCTGCTTTGATTAGTATGTTTGGGAAGTGTGGGGATTTGGAATCTTCTTGGAGGATCTTTGATGGAATGGTTAGAAGAGATGCTATCACTTGGAATGCTCTGATATCTGGGTACCTAACTATGTTCTCTGCAAATTCTGTAATCTGTATATTATATTCTCATTCGTGTTCAATTTCTTTTCATAGTTTGATAACGTAGTAGACTGCAATGAAAACAAATATAATGATAATATTTTTATATGGGTGGATAGCAGATTTAAGAATGGTTGCAGACACTTTTTCAATATGAATGAATCTTAATTTTTTAATTGGTTTTCCTATATATCAATTTTATGTTTTTCATATATTCTATGATTTATACATGTCAGATATGCTCAAAATGGAATGGCAGATAAAGCAGTTTCTTTATTTCATTGCATGAAGGAAGAGGGAATTGTTCCAAATAAAATTACCTTGACTACCGTGCTGTCTGCGTGCGCCACGATTGGGGCTTTGGATTTGGGGAGACAGATTGAAGAGTATGCATCACAAAGAGGATTTCAACATGATATCTTTGTGGCTACTGCATTGGTTGACATGTATGCTAAAAGTGGGAGTTTAGACAGTGCACAGAGAGTTTTCAATGACATGCCACGGAAAAATGAAGTTTCTTGGAATGCAATGATCGCTGCGCTTGCTTCTCATGGCAAAGCAAAGGAAGCACTGTCACTATTTCAGTGCATGTTGGATGAGGGTGGTGGTGCTTGTCCCAATGATATAACATTTGTAGCATTGCTCTCTGCTTGTGTGCATGCAGGCCTGGTTGATGAAGGCTATAGATTGTTTGATATGATGAGCACATTGTTCGGATTAGTGCCAAAAATTGAGCACTACTCTTGCATGGTTGATCTTTTGGCGCGCGCTGGTCATCTGTATGAAGCTTGGGATCTCATTGAGAAAATGCCTGAAAAGCCAGATAAGGTCACATTAGGAGCTTTACATGGTGCGTGTCAAAGGCTGAAAAATGTAGATATAGGTGAACGGGTTATGCGGCTGCTTCTGGAGTTGGATCCTTCAAATTCCGGGAACTATATCATCTCATCAAAAATATATGCAAATTCAAAAATGTTGGAAGATTCAGCAAGGATGAGATTGTTGATGAGACAAAAGGGTGTGAGTAAAACACCTGGTTGTAGCTGGATTGAAATTGAGAATCAATTGCACGAGTTTCATGCTGGTGATGGTCTGCACATAAGTGCTACGGATATATATGGCATAATGGATTTGCTGTATGAGGAGCTCAAAAGGGAAGGGTATGTCCCTAAAATTGTTGATTAGCTGCATGAGGAGCTGAATTGCTGAAAGAGTTGTTTTATTGGAAAGTAAATAACTAACGTTTGAACTACATAGCATTCAGCTTTCTCAGCTCCAATTGGTTTGGTTTCATTAAGTTTGATCTGATGGCACATATCAACATTAGTAGTGGGTGTTAGGTACGTTAAAGTATTCTTTCATACTTAAAGATTTGATTTATATAATTCAAGGGGGACAAAACGAACCTCTAGCAGATACATATGCCCCAAATGCCATATGAAAATGGAAAGGAAATGACAATGAAATCAGTTTTTTGGTGCCGATCTCTTTTGGAGTATCCATGAGAATTATTGCCCCCCTATTGACAATTTCGTAAGCAGTAGGGGAAAATGTGGCAAAGCAGATTTATTTTAGGATAGTTATTGTATGGATATGGCAATCAATTTTGGTCAATGAGATCTGGCAAGTGATCAATTTTTTGGGATGCAACCCAAGTTTTTTATATCAACGAGATGAACAAGAAATTGAAAAATGCTCAAGAATTTTGGTTCTCTATGTTTGGATTCAATATTTACCAATGGCAACTTAGTTAGGTCAACATAAAACTGCAGAAGTACACTTGCGCTTTGCATATCAGATGGGAAACAATTTTTTCCTTTCCATCAATGCAGATTCGATAGAAATTATTTGTAAAATGTTGATTTCTTACTTTGACATGATAATAGTGTAAGCACTAAGCAAACGTTTTGTTTTCTACTAATCTCGAATGGTGTTCCTTTATGTTTGTTGGGCTTTGTGTAACAAGATTTTTATAACATTCACTTTAAAAGTACAATACATATGAGTATATGACCCATCACCCATCTCCTCAGTGTTTCTTTTTCAAAATTGAAATGTTAGTAACTTTTTGCTTCTTTTTGAGTTAATATTCGAAGTGGCCATTGAATTTGCAATCGAGTCTCAAAATCGTTTCTAAACTTATATTGATCCCCAATATTGTTTCTGAATTTAACAAAAGTAACTCACGGTCGTCCCTAAAGTATTTTTCGATAATAGAAAGATTACTTGGATTGACGGAGGCCATGTTAGACTTCCAAAACGACAGCACTTTTTATTTGGCACCCAAATAGCATAGAAACGTCAATTCGTTAATGGTTCTCCCAAATCGGTTGCTCTATCCACACTCTCTCATCTTCTATCTCCTTCCTACTCCTTTTCTCACCTTTCTTCTCTCGCTCTCCCTGTGGGTGCCGTAAACCCTAAACCCTTTTTTTCTTTCTCTATTTTTTAATTTCCCTAAATTTTGTAGCTTTATTCATGTATCATCCAAGCTCCCTGGTTTTCACTTGGAACCCTGCCATTGTTTCTAACCTTGTCGCGCTTCTTGATCAACTGGGTCATTCTGAGGAAGCAGAAGCTCTGGTCTTTGGAGCCACTTCCAAATTCGAATCTCGAAACAAAGAGCTTACTCTTTTCTACTGTAAGTTGCTTGAGTCACACTCCACGCGAGGCTCACAGAAAGGTTTTGATGTTGCTTAGTGTTACCTGAATCAGCTTCTTTGTAGTTCTTCCTCTGTTTACATAAAACACATGGCTTTTGAGTATGTGGTTTGTGTGCAATGGATAGGCCTTGTGAAGTCAAGGATTTGGTTGAGGATTTGAGAGGCAATGGTGGAGGAATTGACCCTTTAGCTTTTGAGTTGAAGTCCATTATGTATGGTTATGGGAGGTTGGGGTTGTTCCATGATTTGCAGAGAGTTGTGGATCAAATGAAGAGAGGTGGCTTTGAGATTGACACTGTTTGCACCAATATGGTTCTTTCAACTTTTAGCACTCATGGTGAGCACATGGAAATAGTTTCCTGGCTTAAGAAGATGAGAAGCTCAGGCATCTCATTCTCAGTTAGAACCTACAATTCTATATCAAACTCTTGTCCGATAATCACGAGAATGATGGCGGGACTGAATGAGTTGCCACTGTTGATTGAGGAGTTGAATGTTAGATTGGAAGGAGGGGAGGCTATAGTAGTTAAGGAGTTACTAGATTCTTGTGTGATTTTAGAGGAGGTAATAGTGTGGGATTCATCAGAGACTAAATTGGATTTGCATGGATGTCATTTAGGTTCATCCTATTTGATTATGCTGCTTTGGTTGAAGGAGATGCGGCGGAGAAGAAGGAAAGTAGAGAAGAAGAAAGAGAGTGACTTCTAATGGTGGATACAACTATCTGGAACTCAAATTGGGAATTAGGGTTATAAACCACTTCAAGGACTAAATTGAGTTAAATAGTTATAACAGCCACGTCATATAACCGTTACCTATCCACCGTGGCGTCTCTCCGTACACGTCATCACGCCATTAAGAAATATTTCTCGAAAAATGTTTCAGGGACAATCGTAAATCACTTTTGTTAAATTTAGGGACAATATTAAGGCTAATGTAAGTTCAGGGACGACTTTAAGGTAGCATTTGTTTTGAGGTACTGGGACAGAGATTGAGAGATTGTGACTCAATATCATATTTGTTGGCTCAGGGACTGGTACTAAAATTTCTGTCTGTCTTCAAAATTTCAGTATTTCAGTAGTTCCAAAAAGTGGGAATACAGGGGACTAAAATTTTTAGGGACGGAAATTGAAATTTTGAATAACATTTTATACTAAAATACCTCCATTTTAATTAATTAATTTTAACTTTATCTTTTGTGCAAATTAAATTAGAATTTCATTTTTATTTGGTTCTCTGTCTTTCACTTTATACCAAACACAATACTGTCACTTATTTCAATTTTTATTTCTCAGCTTTTATCTCTCAGTCTCAATCTTTCGATCTCTGTCCCTCTATTAAACGTTACCTCGATTGCAAGTTCAAATACCATTTTAAATATTTTTCTGGTGGTGGCTTGAATGTCAATATCAATTATTGCACTTTTTTCCTTTAGTCTGTTCCAAACATTCCATTAACCTTCCGATTTATCTATTAGTTTGTGGCTTTGTGGTCCATAATATAAAAATTTATTATTTTACTTGTCAGTTTAATACAACAAAAGTTTATATAGGTTGCACATTAATTATTCTATTAAAGTTAACGAGAATATTTATATTTACTATTGGATACTATATTAACAAGTGTCTTAAAAGTATTAATTAAAGTGCTTTGTAGAGAAATTTTTTATGAGAAAGTTAAATAATTAAAATGATAAGGGTTATTAACAATGTCAAGGGCACTTTACTTATCTTAAAAAGTTTTCTAACTTCTATACCTTTTTTATACAATAAATACTTTTGAAAACTTAAATTTTTTAGTTTTCTAGTACAAAGTGTTCCTCTCAATTTTTTTTTTATAATTGATAAGGTAAAGTGTGATCTCTTACTATTAATTTTATAAGTGAGTAAGGGTGGTAATATGTACCCTATCCGCGGGTACCCAACCCGATCCCACCTGGTCGGGTAGGATTGCCAACCCAATCCGCAGCGGGTAGGATAGGGTGCGGATAGGGTTTTCGTGCGGGTCGGGTAGGGTGCGGGTTGAGCCTCAACCCTACCCGACCAACCTGCACCCTATATATGTATATGTTATATACTTATATAAAAATATATTCTAAGTAGATGTTAAACCAAAGACCTCGCTCTCACTAAATGCAAAAGATCGTTAGTTATTAAAAGAAGATCATTAATTGATAATTTAATAAACTTTTTTTTACATAAAAATCAGTTCTATTTTAAATTATCATCAAGTTATCTAATAATATTGCATCTTTTTTTGTAACCCACGGGTAGGATCGGGTACCCGCGAGTTAAGAGCGGGTAGGATAGGGTTGAATTTATATAAAAATCTCAACCCGCTGGTAGGATTAGGGTTGACTCCAAACCCTACTCTATCCTACCCATTGCCACCCTTATAAGTGAGACCAAACAAAAACATGAGAGAGAGCAACGAAGAGTTAAAAATCACACTTTACTCCCTCAATTTTTTTTAACAATTTAAAAAATCCATTCTCTTACTCTCTCCTTTTCAAATCACCTATCTCTTTCACTTTTTTATTAATTGAAATATTAATGTATTTAACCAAAAGTGTGTTCAAGTACTTTTAATTTTTTTAATATGCTCAAAAGGTGAAAGAGACAATTAATTTAAGAAATGAATATTGTGGTAGTTTTTTCACATAATTAAACTTACGTTCCCGCTTTAACGGTTCATTCTAAAGGAAAATCAATCAGTGTTGTTGCAATACAAAATGGTTTTTCTTATATAATGGTCCAATATATAGACCACTAGTCATAGAATTACATGAAAATATCATGTGCCTATGAACATATAGAAGGGAGACTCCGACTACATCTTGGCAATTTTGCTTGTGATCACAATCTTATCATTGTTTTGGTCGACAGAGATCTTATGCATTATTTAGATTATTTTATGTTAGACTAATTTACTTGTATAAACTTGAACTTGTTCTTGAGGATTATACATATTTTGTTATTTTGAACAACTCCACAAAAAATCTTTTAGCAAAAATTTTATTTTTTGTGATTAAATTTTGTTTATCAAAATATCTTTTAAAATATTTTTTAATGATTAAATTATTTTTTTATGATATCATTCAATAATTTTTTAATTATTAAATTGTGATTTTAGCAAAGTTTTCTTTAACAATTTTTTTCATATCTTACTAATTAATCACAATATCAATGCGTCTTATCCTTTGTGCAACCTTTATAACTTTTATAATTTTTTAACCTATTTTATCTATGAAATACAATTATATATTGGTTTGATAGCAACTGCAAAAACTACTATTATATAAGAAATCATACTCAGCTTGCTAATTTAAACTTTTAGAATTGAAATATTGGTAATTAGTTAAGCAAGTTGTCACGGTAAATTTTTAGAAGGTTAGATTTTACAGTGTTTGTATAGTTTTCTGGAGTGTTTGAGAATACTCTAGATGGTTCCGGAACGTTCTAGAATGTCCTAGAAGGTTCCGGAATACTCTAGAAGGTTCTAGAAGGCTCTGGAAGGTCATAGAGTATTCTAGAAGAGTATAGATGTATATAGAAGTATAAAGAGTGGTATGGAATAATCTAGAAACATTTAGAGAGTTGTGGTAGGATAGATATTTGTAAAGAAGGTTCTGGATGATTAATCTGGACCGTTGATTAGATTTAATCCTAACCATCCATTAAAGGAGGTGGATGGCTATAAATAGGGGTGAGAGTTAGAGTTTGGGGGTGTGTGAATCATTTGTAACCACACTTGAGCAATAAAGTGTTTTTCCACCAAAGCTTCCTTTCTCTTGTGTTCTCTTGTATTCTTAGCTTTCTTGCTAAGTATTGAGGGTTAGGCTGACTTGGTCTTAGCTCAAGAGGTTGAGTAAGTCCGAGTGCCAGCACGGTAGCGTTGGAGTGTGTCCAAGGCCGTGACAACTTGGTATCCGAGCAAGGTTCGAGAGGGAGCACAAGTGGTTTGTGGGTATGGCTTCAAATATCACCATGGAGCATGTTGAGTCACAAAGGGGAAGGGATACTATTCCTTCTCAATGGGGAGGCAAGAAGGTACGTTCTTTAAGTGAGCCTAGAGGTAAGGACTTTAACTTCTTAGAAGAAAGAGTTTCTATGTTGGAAAATGTTCTATCCTCTATGGATGAGCGGTTCCAAAGGATAGAACATGACAAGGAGACCCTCGAGGCTCACGTGTTGGGAGAATTAGATGCTTTCAAAGAAAGCATGCTCCAAATCGAAGAGAAGCTTGTGAATTCCTTAAAGCTATTTGAGGAAGTTCGAATTTGGTTCGAGGAGGCGAAATCTCGACCAACCATTATAAGGGAGACAACAAAGATTGATCTCCCCAAGCCAAAGGAGTTCAAGGGCGTAAGGGACGCTCGCGAGGTGGAGAACTTCCTATGGCAAATGGAGAGGTACTTCGAAGGCCAAGGGGTGGTCGAAGAAGCAATAAAGGTACGCACTACAGCTCTCTACCTTTCTGATAATGCTACTTTGTGGTGGAGGAGAAAGTGCGTAGATATGGGAAAGGGTACTTGCAACATAGCCACATGGGAAGATTTCAAAAGGGAATTGAAAAGACAATTCTTCCCTGAGAATGTGGTTTATGAAGCAAGGAAGAAGTTGAGGGAGTTGAAGCACAAGAGTACGATTAGCGACTACGTAAAGGAATTTACTACTCTCACGCTTCAAATCCCCAACTTAGCATCAGATGATGCATTATTCTTCTTCATTGATGGACTCCAACCTTGGGCAAAGCAAGAACTACAAAGAAGGAATGTTAGGGATGTCGATGAGGCCATCGTGGTGGCCGAATCACTCACTGAGTATTATAGGGGAGACTCTAAACCCAAGTCTTCCTCCAAGCCTAGTTTTGCTAAAGGTGGGGGAGACAAGGGGAAGAGTTTCTCAACCAAGAAGGAAGGAAAATACTCTTCAAAAAAAGAGTACGA
>NC_029775.3:27287976-27299252 GCF_000817695.3 Arachis duranensis
TGAGAAGCTCAAACTCAAGTAACTGAGTGTGTTGGATCTATCCAACACATAAATGCTGTGAAGGCCAAAGAGGCAAGCACTGCAGAAAAGAAAGGCTTGATGTATGTCAAAGCCTTTATCAATGAAAAACCCGTCATGGCTATGATCGACACTGGTTCTACACATAACTTCATCACGCCTGATGAAGCAAAGAGGCTTGGGTTGAAGATCACCGAAAAGAATGGCTGGTTCAAACCCGTGAATACCAAGGGTGAACCCCTTAAGGGAGTAGCAAAAGGGGTTGAGATGACTCTTGGTTCTTGGAAGGGCCTTGTGAATTTCTCAGTAGCACCCATGGACGATTTTAAAATAGTCATCGGACTCGCTTTGCAAAGGAAAGCAAATATAATACATATGCCATACTACGACGTAGTATGCGTCATGGAGAAAGGGTCTCCATGCATGGTCCCTACAGTCTCTAAAGTTGGCGGACCACCGATACTATCTGCCATGCAACTAAAGAAAGGGTTCAAGAAGGGAGAGACTACATATTTAGCTCTATTACAAGAGGAGTCAACATCCAAAAGAGAAGACGTTCCTCCCAAAATCAAGGAAGTCCTTGAAGAAAATAAGGATGTGATGCCTCCCGAGTTGCCAAAACAACTACTACCTAAGAGGAAGGTGGACCACAAGATTGAATTGGAGTTAGGAGCAAAGCCGCCCGCCTCAACACCTTATAGGATGGCACCGCCAGAACTCGATGAGTTGAAGAAGCAACTCAAGGATTTGCTAGATGCTGGGTTCATCCGTCCATCAAAGGCACCTTATGGCGCACCAGTCTTGTTCCAAAAGAAGCATGATGGTTCATTGAGACTATGCATCGACTATCGAGCACTTAACAAGGTAACCATCAAGAACAAATACCTTATTCCTTTGATAGCCGATTTGTTTGATCAACTTGGTAGAGCTAAGTGGTTCTCAAAGCTAGATTTGAGGTCAGGATATCACCAAGTGAGAATTGCCGATGGTGATGAACCTAAGACCACGTGTGTCACGAGGTATGGATCGTATGAGTGGTTGGTGATGCCTTTTGGCTTGACCAATGCTCCTGCGACCTTCTGTACCTTGATGAACGAGATTTTTCGATCTTACCTTGATCGGTTTGTAGTGGTCTACTTGGATGACATTGTTGTCTATAGCAATACTTTGGAGGAACATGTAGAACACTTACGAACCGTGTTCAAGATCTTGCGAGAGAATAACCTATATGTGAAGAAGGAAAAGTGTTCCTTTGCAAGGGAAGAAGTCCACTTCTTGGGACACATCATTAAAGATGGAACTCTCTGCATGGATCAAGGAAAAGTGAAGGCTATCAAAGAGTGGGAACCTCCAAACAAGGTATCTGAATTGAGGTCATTCCTTGGGTTGGCTAATTACTATCGGAGGTTTATCAAGGGATACTCCGCCAAGGCTGCACCATTAACTGATCTTCTCAAGAAGAAACATTATTGGGAATGGTCAAAGGAGTGTCAAAAGGCTTTTGATGAGTTGAAGGCTGCTATCACAGAAGGACCAGTACTAGCACTACCCGACTACTCAAAGGTGTTTGAAGTCCACACTGATGCTTCTGACTACGCTATTGGAGGAGTTCTGATGCAAGAAGGACATCCTATTGCATTTGAGAGTCGCAAGTTGAATGATACAGAGAGGCGATACACTGTCCAAGAGAAGGAGATGACCGCGGTGGTGCATTGTCTGAGAACTTGGCGTCACTATTTGCTTGGTTCACACTTCATCGTCAAGACAGACAATGTGGCTACAAGCTACTTCCAAACTCAAAAGAAGTTAAGCCCCAAACAAGCTAGGTGGCAAGACTTCTTGGCTGAGTTTGATTTTGAATTCGAATACAAGTTAGGCAAGACTAATGTGGTAGCAGATGCGCTGAGTCGCAAGGCTGAGTTGGCGGCCATTTCTATGGTTGAAGGAGATATTGTGCATACCATCAAGGAAGGGTTGCATCACGATCCATTAGCCAAGAAGTTGGTGGAGTTGGCTAGAGAAGGTAAGAGCAAAAGATTTTGGTTAGAAAACGACCTTCTCTACACAAAAGGGAGAAGACTATACGTTCCTAAATGGGAAAATCTGAGAAGGAAGTTGGTAAAAGAATGCCACGACACCAAGTGGGCTGGTCACCAAGGTCAGCGAAGGACCTTAGCACTCATTGAATCTTCTTATTATTGGCCTCAAATGAGAGATGAAGTGGAGAGTTCTGTGAAGACTTGTCTTGTGTGCCAACAAGATAAGATTGAAAACAAGACACCAAGCGGGTTGTTGGAACCTCTGCCTCCATCAGAGCGACCGTGGGAAAGTGTCTCTCTAGATTTCATCTCTGCCTTACCGAAGTCCGAGGGGTTTGGATCTATTCTCGTGGTAGTGGATCGATTTTCGAAGTATGCTACCTTTATACCTGCCCCTACTGACTGCACTGCAGAGGAAGCAGCACGACTATTCTTCAAGAATGTGGTGAAATATTGGGGATTGCCTAAGAGCATCTTTAGTGATCGAGATCCACGCTTCACAGGATGACTATGGACAGAGCTGTTCAAACTCCTTGAGTCGGAGCTTCATTTCTCAACAAGCTTCCATCCTCAAACCGATGGGCAGACTGAGAGAGTGAATGCCTTACTTGAGTGTTACTTGAGGCATTTTGTAAGCGCTAATCAGAAGGATTGGACAAAACTCCTAGACATTGCTCAATTCTCATACAATCTGCAAATGAGTGAGTCTACAGGGAAGAGCCCATTCGAGATTGTGACTGGACAACAGCCGCTTACACCTCACTCTCTTTCTTCCTCTTACTCAGGGAAGAGCCCTGGAACTTATCATATGATTAAGTCATGGGAAGAACAAGCAGATGTCACTCATTCTTACCTCGACAAAGCTGCCAAGAGGATGAAGAAATGGGCAGATAAGAAGAGGAGGCATGCAAGCTATCAAGTGGGAGACAAGGTAATGATCAAACTTCTTCCAAAACAATTCAAAGCCTTTCGCAAGGTTCATAAGGGCTTAATCCGCAAATACGAAGGGCCATTTGAGATCATTGGACGTGTTGGGGAGGTTGCTTACAAAGTACAACTTCTTCCCTCTATGAAGATTCACCCGGTCTTCCATGTGAGTATGCTTAAACCATATCACGAAGACCAAGATGAACCGAGTAGAGGTGATTCGAGTCGTGCTCCGCCTGTGGTGATTAGATCTTTTGATAAAGAAATCGAAGTGATCTTAGCTAATCGCGTCGTACGACGAAGAGGAGTACCACCAAGTATCCAATACTTGATCAAGTGGAAAGGACTTCCGATAACTGAAGCTAGTTGGGAAGCTCGTGAAGATCTGTGGCAATTCCAAGAACACCTAGAGCGCTATCATGAACAGAACGCGACGAGGACGTCTGCGCATTAGGTGGGGGAGAATATCACGGTAAATTTTTAGAAGGTTAGATTTAACAGTGTTTGTATAGTTTTCTGGAGTGTTTGAGAATACTCTAGATGGTTCCGGAATGTTCTAGAATGTCCTAGAAGGTTCCGGAATACTCTAGAAGGTTCTAGAAGGCTCTGGAAGGTCATAGAGTATTCTAGAAGAGTATAGATGTATATAGAAGTATAAAGAGTGGTATGGAATAATCTAGAAACATTTAGAGAGTTGTGGTAGGATAGATATTTGTAAAGAAGGTTCTGGATGATTAATCTGGACCGTTGATTAGATTTAATCCTAACCATCTATTGAGGAGGTGGATGGCTATAAATAGGGGTGAGAGTTAGAGTTTGGGGGTGTGTGAATCATTTGTAACCACACTTGAGCAATAAAGTATTCTTCCACCAAAGCTTCCTTTCTCTTGTGTTCTCTTGTATTCTTAGCTTTCTTGCTAAGTATTGAGGGTTAGGCTGACTTGGTCTTAGCTCAAGAGGTTGAGTAAGTTCGAGTGCCAGCACGGTAGCGTTGGAGTGTGTCTAAGGCCGTGACAAAGTGATGCCATAGTAATAACTAGTAACTACTAACTAATTAACCTATTCTAAAGACCAATTCTGTGGGCACTATACCGCTGCTCTATATATATAAAGTAGAATACATACTGATTTGCAACTTCAAAATTTATTAGAATATTAAGAAAAGAATATCTGGTGTTTGCTTGATGACTAAGCAGAGAAAGTGTTGTAATGATGAGTAATGACAGAAATATTTTATGTGTGAAATATCCAAAAGTGTTACTTACTTACTTGTATGTATTATTAATTTTATTTGTAAATGCTTCTATCTTGTATAACGTTAAGCAAACACCACAAATAATAATTAGTAATTATTATAGTCTAAGTGGTGGGAAGTATATATTCATATAAGATCCTTTTAGTTGATATAAGAATTGATTAATTAATAACTTTGTTTTATAATAATAAGAACGGTACCACACTAGTTAGAGAAAAGACATTAATCAAGGTGCATATAAATTGGTGTCACTAGGTATGAAAGTGATTTCAAACGAAACCATATGTTTAATGGATTAATCACAAATTCATCACTTCTTTGTTGGTTTGACATATCTAGTAAATGTACTATTAAATTAGTGAAGAACATAATTAGTGATCTTTAATCAGATGAAAAGTATAAATTTTTTTTTTTAAAGGAAGAACTCAACACGACAAGTGAAGCATAACAACCAACATAAAGTATCAACGTACAAAAAAAAAGCAATCAAAGCAAACCGATCATACTATAAGATATTTCGCTGTCATCTTCGACATTGTCATCAACAACAAAAGGGATTTACACTTAACCACTCCTTATAGTTCATAAAGGACCAATGGATGATATCCTCAACGCTTTTTCTTTTATTCTGAAAAATCCTTCTATTCCTTTCCAACCAAATTTTCCATATAATTGCATAGAAACACATCATCCATCTCTTGCGCTCCTCCTTACAAGTTGGTAACTCAGTCCAACTTTAAAAATGTTCCTTTAGCATCCCCGAACATGACCATTGCCTTCCAACAAAAGATAACTATGCACACCAAACCTGTCAAGAAAATTCACAACCAATAAACAAATAGTGACCATCTTTAACTCCTTTACTACATAACACACATACAACATCTTCCTGGTTCACCACCCCTAACCAACTCAGCCTCTCTTTCTTATTGACCTTTCCAGTCAAAGCAAACCAGACAAACAGCTCAATTCTTGGTGGAACTAGGCCTTTCCAAACTGTCCTAGTAAAGCTGTAACTCGCTATGTCCTCTGAAATTATTTCTGCCTGCAGCACCTGCACAAAGGAGTTAGTAGAAAATAAACATTGTTTATCAAATTTCCATACAACTCTATCCTCTCTGTCATAAGCAATATTTATCACTCTTAAAGTATCATGCAGCTGGTTCACTAGATTCAACTCCTATTGGAATAACTCTCGCCTCCATTGGAAGTTCCATCTTCACTCTAATCCATCCCAAAACCCACAATCCCCTATAATGGATCCTATTTGGGTTGAAACCGAGAAGAGCCTAGGATATTGATCTTTCAGAGAGCTGCCACGCAGCCATACATCCTCCTAAAATCGAGTTTCTCTACCATCACCGATCTCCATAGACAACCCAGTAATCATTTTCTGTTTTACTTGTTGATCCATAAACTGTATATGGTAGATATCCTTCCACGGCCCCTTCGGGAAGGTAATATCTGGGATGACAGCAACACATTTAGATTTAGGTTATTATAAGAGTAAACCACCTTCTTCCATAAGGGGCAATCTTCCTTTGAAAAACGTCACCACTACTTAAATAGAAGGGCTGTGTTCCGCACCATGACATCTCCGACGCCTAACTCGCCAAACTTTTTGGGAGCCTGCACCATCTCCCACCTGACCATGCCATGTCATTCCTTCCATCCTCCTTACTCCAAAGAAACTTTCTCTATAAAAAAATTAACTTCTCTGCAATAGTTTTTGATATTTTATATAAACTCAAGTAATATACAGAAAAACTATTCAACACAGATTTAATAAACCCCAATTTATCGACTTTATTGACAACCTTGATTTTCCACATACTTAAATAAAAGTATGAAAACTTATGAACATATATACTCGTATTATACTAATAAAATTTGGAGTCAAGATGTAATGTTGAATTCATTTAATTAAATCTCATTAAACTTTTATGTACTTTTTATTCTAATTAAATAAGATTGTTATGAAATTATTTTTCTCAAAATATAATCTTTTGAAAAATGATTTTATGATAAATTAAAATTAGTTTTTATTTTATAATCATGTCAGGACTATATATTGTAGTTCGTAATAAATCTTGAACTTCATATCCCCTTCAAATGTTACTATGGATAGTTTGCTATTTTTTTATTTTGAAAGAAGTTGGATGTTTTCAACTAATATTCAACTAGTTTTATTCGATTTTGTTTGTTTATTGTATTTTTTTCTCTTTCATAGGTGTGGACGGGATATTTTTATTGTATCTTCCTTTTATTCTTTTTTGTTTCTTATATTAAAGATAAATGTTTAAATAAAAAATTTTAAAAATGAATAAATTGTTAAATTAATCTCTGAAAAATTGCGTGATCTCCAGATTAGTCTCTGAATAATTTTTTAAATCAAATTAGTCCGTTAAAGATTATAAATTAATCATATTAATTCTTCTGTCACTTTTATAGCTAACACCGTTAACTATTGCTGAGTTGGCTCGTCAAATAACAGCACATCAAACACTTGCCATTACTCATCATTTGCTGACACGATATGTTTATAAAACTAAATCAAATTGGTTCTCAATTACAATCTCAACCTAGAAAACCTCAATCATCATCTTCATTCTTCTCCTTCCTCTTCACTCTCCACCTCCTGACCTGCACCACCATATTAGTGCTACCATCATCCCTTCTTACTCTTTTATTAGAAACCACCATGACACAATCGCCATTGCAACATCACCTTCCTCCCTTCTCCTCATCCTTCTTTATCTACAACCACTGTTCATTGCACCTTATTATATTATTTGTAAATTAATTTAAAGTAAGAATGAAAGTTTTTCACGATCAACACAAGTCATTTTTAACACTTAAAAATTCTATTTTACTTTCAAAATAATTTTACCTGTTGAAAATTCATGTCAACAATTTTGAAATATTTTGACTTAATTTTCGCAAAAATACAATTATACAAATTACAAGTGCCAATCTAAAAAAAAATGACATATTTTATGGGATATTATAACTAATAATGGCAGGTTAATCAAAGTCATAGTCTACTATTTTTACTGGGTATAAATTTAAGCTCACACTACAATTATGCTCCAAAATCTCTAATATCTGACCTACAATATGAAGACCCAAAAGGAAAACAAAAAATTATAATTTTATTGGTTAACCCTAATCCCAATTGTGGGTTGAACACTTAAATCCCACACATAGCAGTAGTAAAAAGAAAAAAAAAAAGAAAAAAAGAACATAAAATCGCCAGAGAAAAAAAGAAAGGAAATGGAAGATAAGAAGCTAGTGGCGGATATGACGCGAATCGATATCGCTGAGCACGAAGAATGAATGAAAAAAGTGATAAGCACGAAGGTGACAAAACTAATGAAGCTGATGGAGTCGTCGTCGTCATTGTCGATTCTGCTCACTGTCATCGTCGTGCTCTATTCTGCCTCCATCACTGAGTTGCCTCTACATCTCCTTCAATACCGTCGTACATCTCCTCCTCTTCTACTGTACACTTTTCAGTTTTCACTAGGTGAACCAGGATGTTTTTGAGTGAGAAATTAGAAACCAAGTGATACGGTATCGTTTTGATGTACTCAACTTTCCATAAGTTAAAACGATGGCGTTTTATGTACTGAGGTGTAAGTTTTCATTAACGCTGTTAGTAGGAAAGTGACACAAGGACTAATGCGACTAACTTTAAATCTTTTAATAAGAATGAATTTGATTAAAAATTTTTTTTGAGGACTAATTTGGAGATTGCGTGATCTTTTAGAGACCAATTTGACTATTTACTCTTTTATAAATACAATAGATTAAGATACAATAGTCTTAAATAATAATAATAATAATAATAATAATAATAATAATAATAATAATAATATAGTTAAAATGACAAGTACTATCGTTTTAATAAGAGATTTTGGATTAAATTCTAAGAATCATAAGTTTTTTTTTTATATATATGATTAGCGAAAATATATTTTCAAAAAGAACATTTTGACCAAGTTATTTACTAATCTCCTTTAATTATATATATAATAGATAAAAATCGAAGTTACATATATGTATCTATTATCTAATTATCTATTACGACATGATAATGGGGATATAAGAGAAATTTAACCAGATAGCAAGAATTGAATCGATCCATAAATCAGTGGAGTTATTGATTTAATTAATGGTTAAATAGTCTAAGCAATTAATTTTTAATAATAATAATAATAAGGATTAATCTTCATATACAAACTTTTTCACTATACAAGTTATACAAGTCTTGAAAATTCTTAATCTCTAAAATGCGCCTCTTATGGCATGTATGTTTCACGCGTCTTCTTAACAGATTTTTCAATCAATCAACGCGCAAATATATAACTTCCTTTTTCGAAAGGATTTCGTTTCCTTTTTTAAAATTCCTTTTGCGTTTTCTTGTCTTCTCTCTTCGATCTCTTTCGTGCGTTTCTCTCTCCCTTCTCCTTTGCCATTTATATAAGTTTTTCTCTCTATTCTCTTTCTTCGTTTTTCTCGTTTTCCATTGTTTCTGAAATTAAGCTCTGAAATCATTTTGAAGATAATAGATGATTTAACTTCTGATTATCAGTTGAACCAGAGTGAAATGGATTTAAATTTGAATCTAATGAAATTCATGAGGTGTTGTTTAATTCCAATTAATAATTGAATTTGAATTTGAATACAGTTAGTACTTTATAATTGTGTAGTTGAATAATACGTGAACCTTGTCTGTGAAATTTGCTGTTTATTATTCCTTGTTTGAATTGAATCTAATGTACTAGTTCTGATGAATTTTTTACATTTTATATTAGACGTTTGGGTGTAAATCAGGAATATTTGGGTGTATTTTAGAAAAGTTTGGGTATATTTACAGCTTATGACTTTTCATCTCACTGAGGGTGAATTGTCTTATTCTTTTAGTTGAATTATTTTAGTTTCTGTTTAATGATGATTCATGAATATGATTTTTGTTATTTTTTATGATGGTTTTATAGTTCTATTTGCATTCTATAGTTTATGCTTGTTTTAATATGGTATATTTTTGGTGTATTTTGCAGCCCCTCTATGGTATTGATGAGCAGTTTGTTCTCCACATACAAGCATTTTTCTCATACAAGTCTTTACAAGTCTTCTCCTCTTTTTATTATTTTGAATCTAATAAAGTGGCTGAGGTGTGATTTAATTCAGAAGAAAAAAATATAGCATTAGAGAAAATATTTTCTGTACAAAATGCTATTTGTACACAAAAATCAGCCACCAATGTATTTGTGTATAAATACATGTGTGGTTTAATTTATTTCAATGTATACTTGTATTCCAGTATGTATTTTATACTGGTAGCTGACTTTGGTGGCTAATTTTAGTGTACACGTAGCATATCTCATTTCTGTATTTGCAGTAAATTTGGGTGTAAAACGAAGATATTTGGGTGTATTTTAAGGAATTTTGGGTGTAGTTTTATTTTGATAAATTCGGCATTATTTAGAACTCTTTCTCTTCTTCCTCCTCATCTTCTGCTGCTTCTTTTTTTTCATCATCATCACCATCTTCTTCTTCTTTATTTCTTATTCATCTTTCCCTTTTTGTTTTACCTTTTCAAGTTTCTTCTTGTTTTACTCTCTTAACAAGAATAAAAACAAAAAATCAAACAAAGAAGAAGAAGAAACACATAATGCTCCAAAATTACTTGAAAAATGATGAACTTACATATATTTAACTAAAAGAAAGAAAGAAATAAGAAAAAGACGAAGAAAAAAATACAGCATTAGAGAAAACATTTTTTTGTACAAAAATGCTATTTGTACACTAAAATCAACCACTAAAATCAGCCACCAATGTATTTGTGTATAAATACATGTGTGGTTTAATTTATTTTCAATATATATTTGTATTTCAATATGTATTTTATACTGATGACTGACTTTGGTGGCTGATTTTAGTGTACACGTAGCATAACTCATTTCTGTATTTGCAGCAAATTTGGGTGTAAAATGAAGATATTTGGGTGCAACACAAATATATTTGGGTGTACTTTAAGAAATTTTGGGTGTATTTTTATTCTGATAATTTCTGCATAATTCAGAACTCTTTTTCTTCCTCCTCCTCATCTTCTACTGGTTCTTTTTTTCATCATTATCACCTTTTTTTTCTTATTCATCTTTTTCTTTTTGTTTTACCTTCTCAAGTTTCTTCTTGTTTAAACAAAGAAGAAGAAGAAACACATAATGCTGCAAAATTACTTGGAAGAGGATGAAATTATATTCATTTAACTAAAAGAAATAAAGAAATAAGGAAAAGAAGAAGAAAAAAAATACAGCATTAGAGGAAATATATTTTTGTACAAAAATGCTATTTCTACACCAAAATCGGTCACTAAAATCAACCACCAATGTATTTATGTATAAATATATGTGTGTCTTAATTTATTTTCAATGTATTATTTGTATTCCAGTTTGTATTTTATACTGGTGGCTGACTTTGGTAGTTGATTTTAGTGTATATGTAACATGACTCATTTCTGTATTTGTAGCAAATTTGGGTGTAAAATGAAGATATTTGGATGTAACACGAAGATATTTGGGTGTATTTTTATTCTGATAAGTTCTGCATAATTCAGAACTCTTTATCTTCCTCCTCCTCATCTTCTGCTGTTCTTCATCTTCTTATTTCATATTCTCATAATTTTTTTTGGAGGAAAAAATCAAATAAAGAAGAAAAAAAATATAATGTTGCAAAATCAAAAGAAGAAGGAGAAAAACGATGATGAAGATGCAACACGCGAAAAAAAGGAGGAGAAACACAAAGAAAAAGGAGAAGAAGAAGGAAGAAGAGGAGGAGGAGGATAAACGCGAAGAAAAAATGACAATTATGATTTTCATCGAAAAAGAAGAAGAAGAGTCATTCTTAATGGTGAGGGAGCGCTTTGAAAATGTGATGCACGTGTTAACACGCTTTTGTGGGTGAGTGTAACTTCTATTTGGTTTGACCCAACTTATAAGACTTCTAAATCCAAAAGACTTATATGTATAACA
>NC_029775.3:27300480-27306652 GCF_000817695.3 Arachis duranensis
AGCGGTATAAAATTTTATTGACATTATCTTTCCTGTATAGAATAAAATAATTTTTTTAATTTTTAAATTATTAATTATATAAAAGAGTATTATATTTACGTGAGTTCGTATTTATAAACGTCTGTATTAATCGAACCGAGTACATTCGATTTATACAAATGGTGTCATAAATACTAAATCGATCCTAATGGTTTTGATTTATATAAAGAACTAGGTATAAGAATAAATCGAATTGAATGAATTTGATTTACTGTATTATATAAATCGAATTCATTTGTATCGATTTAGCATGGATCTTAAATCTAATCCATTAGATTCAATTTATAAGTGACGTTCAAATGCATGCAATTCGAATTTATTTATTTTGATTTAGTATATTTTTTGCTAAATCGAATTTATTAAGTTCGATTTATATAAAAATGGAAGTTGGGACATTCACATTGCTTTTTTTGTTTTGGAAGATCTGAGTAATATTGGCATGCTTTTGGTTTAATTGAGTAACTTATCCTAATTTTTTTAACAGACGACGTTATTTCAGAAAGATTAATACTGAATGAGAAATTCTCAAAAATCCAAGTCAATTTACACAGCTCAGCCTAGGGGTGTGTATAGCCTGATCCGGTCTGAAGATCCGATTCGATCCCGAATATTTTAGGAGCTAATCTGGTATAATTTTATCGGGTCTAGAGTCGAATAAGGGTCTCAAAAATAGACTCGGTCATTATTTTGAGTCGGGTCTGAGCTATAGCTCGGGTCACCCAAACTCGGCCCGGTGCCCAGTCATCATATACAATTAATATTTTTTGTTATTAGTGATGGGTGATGGCTATTTTTATGTGGAATTTAAGTATTGTAAACTTTAATATTTTGTGTTATTAGTTATTATAAGACTATAAGTTAATGTTTTATGTTTAAAATGCATAAGACTTTAGATTAATACATAATATTGTATTATTTGTATTGATTTAAATATTTGGTGTTATTAGATAATATTAGTATGGATTGTGGTTATGTTTTAGTTTTAGAGAATGGTTGGTTCTTGTTATATTTTTTTAAGTGAATTTTACCATGTCAAATAATGGTTGGAGTATTGAAATTTTGGATATTTTCACATGTTAGCTTACAAGAAGGTATTAAGGTAATGTAATATTAACGGTCCGGTTTCACTTGGTTTTTACCAGGTACAATCGTGACCCGAAAGTGTGTAAGTTTCACAACTAGAAAATGGATAAATACAGACAGATTTATAGACAGATTTAGTCTTTATTACAGACGGATTTTTGGTTACCGACGAAATTACCGACGGATTTTGTCCCTCTGTAAAAGCCCCGTCTGAAATTATTTATCGACGGATTTTTTTTTCCGTCGAAAAATTACCGACGGATTTTTACGATTTACCGACGGATTTTTCCTCTGTAAATTCTCCCTCCATTTCCTGAAGGTGACAAACTTACAGACGGATTTTTCGTCTGTAATTACAGGCGGATTTTCAGACGGATTTTCTGTCTGTAATTACAGGCAGATTTTCAGACGGATTTTCCGTCTGTAATTACAGGCGGATTTTTTGACAAATTTTCCGTCTGTAATTTACAGATGGATTTTCTGACGGATTTTCTGTCTGTAAATTAAACTTTGGAAAATCATGATTACAGACAGAAAATCCGTCTGTAAGGTAAAATAGAATTTTTTTTACTTTTTCTAATTACAAAATAAACTTGTTTTCATACAAAATAAATATAATTTTAATACAAATTTTTATCTAATTTATATTTGAATATTTATAATATTTCAAAACATAAACAAATTCATCGTATTATCAAACTAAAAGAAAAGTATTATAAACAAGCAAGTCAATATAATTCAAAACATAAACAAAATATATTGATCATCAACTATAATAATAAGTAACAACCATACATCAAAGTGTGTTGATACATTAACTATAATTCAAAACATAAACTCAATGTATTCTTCAACTATACTAAGTCCTACTCCACTTTTGTTGAAAGCTAGAGATTCCTCAAATATGATGCCTACATATCCTATTACAAATAGTAATGCCATGGCAAGATCCTGCAGTCATGGTCACAGACTTGTAAACATATTCCCAAATGCAAACACCCATGCTGAAATATACACAAGTGAATTTCAACTAAGAGGACATTGATAGACCTGATTTGCGGCCACCCAAGAATGGTTAATTGCCACTGCCCCAGTTGCAGCTGCTGCAAATACCGCAACAGCTTTGAGCAAATCAGTCTTGGGCTTATAACTGTCCTCAAAATCTTGTGAGCTTGTTTCATGGAGTGAACATAGGGAATCACAGTTTCAGATTCAGTTGGTAAGTCCTGAAAACATTTATACGTGAAGTATGAGTTAAGCACTAAGCTATAAGCAGCAGATATGTAACTTTGCCACATATACAGAGGTTTATATTTTATTTTTATTTTTAAGTGGAGTTGATATCATTAGGTTCAAATTCAACAAACTTTCCAGAAATTTTGAATCTTGCATTGGTTTTTGAGGTGCCCTTGACTCAAAATATGCAAATCAGTATCGAATATACAAATTCACAAACTTTGCTATAAATGGGTATCCATAAGAACCAGGATCTGCTGCTGGGAAGAAGCGGAGGAACCTCTGGCCTTATCTTCTGCACGCGCCAAGACATGATTACGGAGCAAGCTGGGCCCTCTGATTCTACAGAGAGAGGGGGGCGAGGATTGAAGAGAGTGAAGGCGATATCTCTATGAAGGCAGTTATTTCAAGCAAATGTTCAAACTACACAAAATTAACCAACTTATAATTCATTTCATGTTCATGAGTTGAACTGAAACGTCAGTCAAGTTTGAAAATGACAAAGTATAACTTGATGACTAGAGTCATTCATTACCTGAACTAAGAATCTAATCAACTACGTCCAGTTTATGTCCTTGAGTTGCACTGGCATATCAGTCAGAATGGCTCAAGCATCAGTTTAAGAAAAGTAGAGTTCTTTTTTGTTTGAAAATTTAACGTAGGAAAGCTGAGGGTATTTTCATAACACCAGATATTAACATACACAAGATTAACAAAATGTTTAGACAACACGTCTTGAAATCTCACCTTGCTAGGCATTATCCAGAAATAAATTTCAAAATGATGCAGATGGAGTTGAGAAGTATGAGAGGAACTTTTAGGTATTGAGTTGCGTAAATAAGACCTATGAGCTCGCCTTTGAAATATTTTGTCCAACCACTTGAAAAATCAGATAAGCCCCATCCTTTAGGTGCCAGAAATCGGTCCTCATTTAGTATCTCTAGTGCATTTGCAAGAAGCAGGAACCCCTCAAGTAATGTCCACAAACCCATTTCCCTGCACTGCAAAGAAATCATAAGAAACTTAAAAATAACTTCAAATCATAAGAAACTTAAAAAAAAAATCTTTCAAGTGATTACAACACAAGCAATGAATCTTTGGCTCAACATGAACAACATAAAGCTAAAAATATACAAACCTGAAAAATGATAATAGCTGCTTAAACGCATCTTCTAGTTTAGAGATATCTTCAGCAATCAAATTATTTTCATTGAATACAATGGAATCACTAACTGTAAAGTCCATTCTACTGCCAAAAAACTCAATGCTGCTTCTCAGTCTCCCACTTCCTTCATAAAAGAAGTCCCTTAGCTTTCTTCTAGTTAACTCAGTTTTTAAGTTCAGTGGCTATGAACATTATTCCACTGCTCGTCTTCAAAAGCTCAGCTAAATAGAATCATTTTGCCCTGCCATTCATCCACTCACGTTTGTCATTGTTAAAGGTTTAATTTGTCAGAACTTGCAAACTTAAAGCTTTGTGAGCTTCAGTTTGAGGGACATGATATCAAATTCAGCTGTGGCTTCTAATTAAATTGATTGTTCACTTGAAGATAAATGGCAGAAGAATATAGAAACTTACTTGGCTACCCTTCTGTACAAGGCTGGCAATATCTTCCGAGACTGGCTTAGCAAGGCACTCTAATCGGCGAATTCCTCAGTAGAATCAAGTTCCCTCTCCTTTTCATCATTCAGCTGCAGTGGTAGAGTGCCACACACATCTGATTCCAGAGGCATAGAATCCAAGTCAGAAGCCGAACCGGTTGCACTTTCAGTTCTAGCTAAGGGCAGCTTCCTAACAGCACTAAGTATCCTTGTGACTTTGAGCAAGGTCTCTTCGGTATCTCTTGAAGTCTGAGCCGGCACATCGAACCTAAAGAAATGTTCTAGAGACACCAATTTGGCAAGTTCATCTTGGTACTGAAATTCATGTCCTTCCTGAACCTGTTTCATGAATTAAAGGGAAAATCATACAAGTCTAGAAACAATAACAGGGCCAGAGCTTATATGACAGAGCTTAATTGAAGATGGTGACAGGATAATTTTGACTAACCAAAAAATGCAGTCTCATTATATGACCTTAGAACAGTAACCACAGCCAAATCAACGATCATCAACGACTCCAGGAGCCTCCAATTTTCCAGATTCAGGCCAAATCAAATGCAGAATTTTCACTACTCAGTAACAATTCAGCAAAGCTAGCAGCAGAAAATTCAATAATCACATATCTCCAATTTTGGAATTCAGATTCAGAATATAAAATTGCAGAATTAGAGTCTACAACATCAAAAGCTTCAGAATCAGCAAGGAATCCAAAACTTACAGAAGAAGTTCACATCAAAGGAGAAGAAGGAGACTCATCAGATTTCAATTTTACATTTTAACCTCAACAACAAACAAAATCAACAGAGCTGGCAGATCGAGCAATAATTCAGCATTCATCTTTGTCTATTTATGCAGAAAACGAAGAAGAAGCAATAGATTTGGCTGAAGAAGAAGAATTAGCTTTCAATTTTGAATTTCAACCAGTATAATCAAGAGCAATTTCAGTTCGAGCAGGATTCCAAAATTCAATTCCAAAAACTGCAATCAAAATTACCTCTCATTCCAGAACACAAAAGAGAAGAACACCTGGATCTACATTTGGCGCATTTGGAGGAAACGGCTCGGGCCGATCTGAGGAGGAAGTTGCCATCCAGGGCAGCAGAGTAGCAGCGGAGGGGTTGAATCGCCGTCGGCAAAGTTGGAGGGAGATGACACCGTGCATGAAGGAGGCGGATGGGCCCAGAGCGGTGAGAACGACGACGACGCGACTACCTCCGTGACCATCAGGGCAGAGATCTTCCCTGAAGGATGAGTGCAGTGATTCCTGAACCGGTGGATGAGGATAACCAGCGAATGGCCGTTGCTGAGGTCAGTGATGAGATTGTGCGACGCGAGCGGCGGCGGCAGCGGTTAAAGAAGCTCGTGGACGGTGAGAGAGCGTAGACGGAGAGAGGAAGAAGTTCTTCACTTGTGTGGAGGGTGAATGAAGCTCGAGAGACTAGGGTGTAAGTTAGGGTTAGCTCCATGTTTTCAGACGGAAATTTTTTAATTGCAGTCGGATTTTTCTGTCTGTAATAATTTACTAAAATACAGTATTTTGTTTATTTAATTACAGACGAAATTTTCGTCTGTAATCATTTCTTTTGAAAAAAATTAATTTTACCGACAGAATTATCGACGGATTTTGTTTTCTGTCTGTAATTTATGCTAATTCATTTTTTTATTTTCCGACAAAAAAATCCCTCTGAAATTCTGTCTATATTTCCGTGGGATAAAATCCGTCGGAAATATCCGTCTGTAATAACTAATTTTCTAGTAGTGTTTTATCAGGTCTAGGGTCGAATTCGGGTCTAACAAATAGGTCCGGTATATATTTCGAATCGGATCTGGGTCACATTAAACCCGATTTCATTCGACTCATGAACACCACTAGTTTAGCCAATGAATTAAAACTCAAATAGCATATTTTTCTTATACTCACCTAAGAGACGTAAATTCAAATCTTTCTAACTTTAATAAAAATTTACCTGTCAATTTTTTTTTATCGATTTCTATTTATTAGTTTTTTTTATATCAATCGAACCGGTTGAAAGACCACTTATTAACTCAGTTAAATCAGTCGGCCCGCTTTAATTTTCGAAAAGATAAAATTTAGTGTATAGATTTTTTTAAATATTATTTATTATATATAACATAATATTTTTATTTACTATTTGGAACACTCAAACAAAAATTCTTTTATTATAATACAAGATATTTATTTTCTTGACCT
>NC_029775.3:27306672-27340941 GCF_000817695.3 Arachis duranensis
ATTTTAATAATATAGACTTAAATTATATATTTTTTGTTAGTATGAATTAAATATTAAACAAAAATAATAATTTTTTATTGATAATGTACGTCTTAATATAAAATGAATGAAGAGAAAATCACCAAAAAAATAAAGACCGAAGAGAACGTGGATGTGCCTAAAGCGATAAGCGTGGCAAGTTTCTTTATGTGGCTTGCAAGTAGGGATGGCAACGGGTCCCCATGGAGGCGGGGACATGCCTCCCACCCCCGTCTCCCGCCTCTAAAACCTGTCTCTGTCTTTGTCCCGTTTTCGCTACGGGTAACGGGGACCCTGTATTTTCCGGGACCGGAGTCTCTGCAGATATCCGCAGAATTTTGTAAAAAACAATAAAAATCAAGAAAAATGAAAAAAATTAAAAAAAATTAGAAAATAAAGATAATCCCGAATTACATTCAAAATCAGCCAAACATAATAACATATACATAATCCACAAACAACCAAACATAATTCATCACATCATAGAAACATAATTCTCAATAATTCTCAAGCCTTCTTCATCTTGTAATAGTTGTAACGGTAGTGATGTGGATTTCGATTTACTTGAATCCTACAGACATAAATGACAGAAATCACAAACATAAGTCATGCAAATCAGAATCAGAATAAAAAAAATAAATCATAAGTAAGCTAAATCAAAGAAATTATAACACAATCACATAAATTATGTAAATCAGAATAAAAAAAATTGTAACATAAACACATAATTACATAAATCACAGAATTAACAAAGCATCACATAAATCATAAAAATCAAAATCAGAATAAAAAACATAAATTATAGTAACCTAACTCAAATCAAAGTAAAAAAAAAGTAAAATTTCTGATGCTTCAAACCACAAACTAAAAATCAATATCAGAATCACAAAATAAAAATTTCTTATGCTTCAAAACAAAATCAAAATCACAAATGTTTCAAATCAAAGTAAAAAAAATTCAGAATTCATAAAAACTACCTATCAGAAGGAAGAAAAGAGGGTCGGAGATCGGTGAAGATGGGGGACGGCTGAGAAGCGGCGTAGAGGCTCGGATACTCCAACGGCGAAGATGAAGAAGACTTAGAAGTGGCACAGAGGCTTGGACGCTCTGATGGCGAGGACGGCGATGATTTACTGCTGTTGTGACGTCGAGACTGAGAGGAGAGGATCTGAGCGTTGTCGGTGGGGGTCTCAATGGTAGGAGGAGGCGGTGGTGGTCGGCGGTGATGAATTCGTGAGAGGAAACGGTTTGAGAGAGATAAAGTCGAAGAGAGGAGAGGAGAGGAGTCAGAGGACAGAAGAGAGGAGCATAACGCAGTGTGAGTGACGGCTAGGGTTTGCTTCATCAACTCTCATATAATAAACGGATCCCCACCCTCCGTCCCCGTGGGTTTCAAAAGTCCCCCATATCTGCGCCCGGGCGGGTAAATTCCCACGGATACCCGCCCCACCGGAGGTTTTTGTCATCCCTACTTGCAAGTTGCAAAGCACCGCCATCACCCTTATTTTGGAAAAGAGAATCGAAGAAAGTAGAGCGATGACAGATGAGTGTAAGTGTGGTGACCTATGAAATACAGATACTTTGTTGAGTTGTTGTGTTTGTATGTTGGACATATTTCGAATACGATATTTATTGGCACTTGTTTAATAGATGTGTTTATTGTGTCCAACTGTATCTTAATAAAAAATAAATTTTTTTGGAGACGTCTGAACACATCCAAATATCATCACGTGTCAGCGTGTAATTAAAAATTTTAATTTATATTTTAATATCAATAAAATATCAAAATATCGTTAAGATTTATCTAAAAAATACTTTATATTTTATATATATGCGTATTCCCATGTCATGTAAGATTTTAAATTTTGTGTGTCGGCGTATGCCGTGTCTATGTCAATATCCGTGCATTATAGGTGGTGACAAAATAATGCAACTTGCTATGAGAATATTATTATTATGGCTCTATATAGGACTAATAGGAGCATTATGTCCCTCCCTTTGTCTATATAATAATACAGCAGGAGGAAAATGGATCTTTTTCAGATTTTTCAACACTTGAGGAAATGAAGTGTAATCTCTCACCCTTAATTATATAAGTGGGACCAAAAGTAAATATGAGAAAGAATAATAAAAAGTTAGATTTAACACTGGACACTATCTAGTTTTTTCCCACTAGAGAGTGCCTTAGGGAGGAGCATAAAATCTTATGCTATAGGTGTAAATTAGAGGTGGTGAGACATTATGATGCCTAATAACAAAATACATACGTATATTCGAAGAAATATTAATATAATTAGGAGTCTGTGAAAAGAAATAAATAAAAATGATAATCACATCTATCACACTTGAAATGTTAAAGGTAACAAACGTCGGTAAAAAGAGATACGTAGCAAGTATTAGTCTTGACCTGCAAAGAAAAGACCAACTAGAAAGTATAATACAATCCCGAAATAAACAAAATACAAGTTGTTTCACCCTAAATCAATCTCTAAGAAGGATATACAAATATGTATTCAAAAGTGAAGAATATAAATACACTAAGTACAAGAATACAAAATACTAAAGGAGTCTTCGTTGTCCAAGTCTAGCACGCTTAGCAAGGTACGTCATGCCCTGTATCGGTAAAATAAACAGTTCGACAACGGGATGAGAACCCGAAGGTTCTCAATAGGGTAATAATTTCAAATAGAGATTATATAAAAAGATATGAACCCGCTAGGTAATCCTAAATTCTGATCATTCAAAGTTCAAGTCTAGGATCCGTTCTAATCCAAACAGGATAAACAGACTAAGTCTCATACTCGTGATCTCAAATTCTCAACTCTTCTCAATATAAGTCATCATTTCTCCCTACTATCACAACTGTCCAATTTCAGTAAAGTAGTATCCAATAGTTTATTTCAGTAGTAGCAGCAAATACAAGTAATGAGATTCAAGCACAATCAAAGACAATCACAGCAAGTAGCGTAAATAGGAGTTAAACAGGAATAATCACATAGGCACATCATATAAAATAGGCACATTCAGATAATATTAGATAGATGTACATAATACATACTTATCCTAGTGACCATGAGCTCATGTGTTGGTTATACCACTAAATCTAACATAAAATCCAGTTGACACCCCGAATTGGTCTCTCGGTGCACATCCTCAGGAGGAATAATAAATTATGGTACTATTATCTCATAAAAGAATGTCGTCTCACCTTCTCCTGAAAGTATAAATATGCCAAACAATGTAGTGTCTATCTTACCTTTCATCCCAGAGAATATGGGCGTTAAGTATTGTCGTCCCCACATCATACTGCAACCATAAAACAAGCGGGATGAGACCTCCGTCCTTACTCGGTACAGGTGCCAAATCAAAGATCAAGTTATCGCGCAAGCGGGATAACACCCAGCCATTCAGGACACAATTAATCAATATCAAAGTCTTTTAGACATTTTATAAGTGATTAAATTCATCAACCCTAAATTCGTTATCCATTTTATTAATTTGAATTCATTAACTCACAATCATTTATCAATTTATCAATTTCATTAACACATGAGAGGGGTGAAACCTCCGTCCTCATCACGGGTGGGATAAAACCATTATCCTGGTAATATTTTATCTGATTAACCAAGCGTTAAAATCTGAGAGTAATTTAAATTAATTCATTATAATCATTTGCGGTGTATTTAATGCTTAATGATTAATTGTTCAACTTCAAATAGGGTTAAATATGGGTTATAAATAGATTGGGAAGGTTAAGTAGTTCAAAAACAACAATTTGGCCAAAACAAGATAATTGTGCATACACATACCTCGTGCGTATGTGTAGAACTTGACTCGGGTAAATAGGATTTCGCAAATTATGTGTATGCACAAATCTCAAGTCATGGATATGCACAGATAATGTGTTCGCGCAGAACTTTTCACTGTCTTAATTGAATTTTCAACTCATGCGTACTTACAGGAGCTGGGTCTGTCCCAATTTTGCATAATTTGCCGCATTTCAGTTTTAAATCCCAATTTTCAACGTTCATAATTTTTTCTACAAAATTCTATTTTACTCCATTTTTAGACCGTTTTAAATCTATTTTCACTTGCTTCAATTTAAGATAAATTTTATACAAATTCAAGCTTCAAGCGCCAAGTTATGACCCGTCGAAGTTAGTCAAAATTCTATTTTTACCAAATTTATCCAATTATCAATTTTTACCAAATGTTAAACCAATTCAGTTTCAAACCACTCCAAAAATCATTTCTAAGCATCTCAACATTCATTTATCAATTTCTATCCATTCAACACCTAATCAAATAAGTTCCAACACAATCAATCCAACTTCGTAAGTTTTCATCAACAACCAATTATAACAATTTAATTTCTCAACCAACCCACATCGTTCCACAACCAATCACAACAAGGTAATTATCCAACTTACCATGACTTATCAATAGGGGCTATCTCACCCTATCACAGCCTCCGATCCAATTTTCACACCAATCAACATGCTAACAACTATACCACAACACTCATACCCAAATTCATTGATGCCATCATATGTTACTTGCCAAACACACAATTCACAAAATCATGATAAACATAATCCATCATCCAACACAACATTTACACTAAATCATCATTCAAGCATATCATCAATCATTTTCATTCAACACTAACCTAGGGATAATTAATCTATGTTTTTATATAGTTTTATATAATGTCTATCCGATATTAAGACCCATACTTTCATTGACAGCGGTTTCAACCTCGGGAAGTCTTTTCACCAGCAAAATTTCAACCTCAACCGGTCTAAGCACTACCAAATTCCTCACCAATATGATCTTTGAAATCAACCTGTACCAAATTTGCACCAAGCTAATCCATTCTGCATTAATGCAAGCCAACCTAATCTTGTTCAATCTAATCACATACAAATTCCACAATGTTCACACTAGGTTCTTAACTCAAATTTGGGAAAGACAAAAAAAAATATTTTCTTACTTTATTTCACCTAGCCTTAGGTTAAACACTGCTAGAACTCAAAATTGAGCTTCTCCTTAATAACAAAATCACAATCATCTCAACACCACATACCAAAACCATGAATTTGAAGAAAATTTTGAAAATGGTTCAAAGTTCTCAGGAGTACTTACCGCAAAAGTGATATAGAATCGAATAGCACGACGAGAACGACGCGTGATCGCAAACGGATCTTCAATTGGAGCTATAGTTTGTAAGTTATGTGGATTTGAAGTGAATATATAAATAGTACTCGGACATCCTCTTCTT
This sequence comes from Arachis duranensis, assembly GCF_000817695.3. Classification (NCBI taxonomy): domain Eukaryota; kingdom Viridiplantae; phylum Streptophyta; class Magnoliopsida; order Fabales; family Fabaceae; genus Arachis; species Arachis duranensis. Next base: position 27,311,972 of record NC_029775.3, read on the forward strand.
CTCTTCTCTCTGTTTGGTGGCTCTCTCAATGAAAAGGGAGGAAATGACTGAATTAGCTAAGTGTTAAGTCATAGACTTTGGGTCTAAATGAGGTCCAATTTAATTTTTTGTTTGTTTGGCGCAACCTTAAAACACAATCTTTAAATTAAGCATTTCAATTCGTAACCCTTTTATTTTTAATTAATTTATTATTCATTATTTAACTGGATTTTACAGTTTACACTGTGTACTATTTATATGCTCTCTCCATTTTATTTTTAGATAAATTAATTCAAAAGTAACTAAGTAAAAGGAGGAAAAATTTATTAGTATTTTAAACGCATTGATTAAGATTTAAGAACAGTGAAAGAAAAAGTTTTGGTTTTTGCAGTACATCAAATACATAACAATTTAAAATTTTAATATTTATTTTGTATTTTTTATTCAAAAAGCTCTTACAAAAAGAGAGTTATATTTCAAAATTATGAATATTAGTAGTACGGTTTGGAACTCAAAAATTAGTTTTGTCTAAGTCCATATTTGTTTCGGTTAATTCTTTGTATACTAAATTACTAATAGTGTTTTTTATTTTATTTTTTATTCTATTGAAAGTTAAAAAATAGGATAAACACCCACATTTATGAATGCGGGATGAGGACGTTTGAGGAGCTGATGAAAATAAAGCATAAAGTTGGAGAGATTTGGTGGAAGATATAAGATGTTGTTGATGTTTTATTGACGTTGAATGGTTGCACGTTGATTATTAGAACCGAGAGAAGAAATGTTTAGCTGCTTAATAGTTTTTTATAAGTTCTCTTAAATTTATATGAACGTTGTGCTTTGTTTTTTTATGAATTGAATTACCATGTACTCAGTTGATTATTGTGGTGTGACTCCTCTCAACCAAAGACATTTTTTTATAATTTTTTAATGAATGTTCAATTTGTGTCTTGTTTTTTTTTTATTATAAAAGAGAAACGATCATTTATTATAAAAAAAATCAAATTAATCTATCTCTGAATATTGTAAAACAATATGATTCTTTTATCTTGTATTCTGGTATATAACACCTAACTATATCTATCGGTGTGAAAAGTTAAGTTGGTTTGTTAACCATTAAATAGTTTACTGTTACTCTTGAATTGGTAAGAGATTGACACAAGGTACTGATATTTGTAAAACAAAAAGATGCATAATCTCTTCACAATTTTTTTTTGAATACTCAATGCCTTATCAATCTTAAAATTGGAGCATATCGAACTCCATGGCGATGAAAATAGCCATATAGAATTTATATCTTTTTAATTTCGTGATTCTCTTTTATCTTTGTTCTTTTTTTTCTTTTTTATCATTTAGTATCCTCATCAAGTAAAGTAAGTAGACAATTTTTTATTAGGCTTTTATATTAGGCTTTTTTATTTAAATAAAATAAAGAAAAATTAATATTATCTAATTTTTTTAAAACCAATTTTTAAAAGTAAATCTTCTATTTTTAATAATATATAAATTATTTTAAGATTGTGTGTTTCGAATTATATGTTAACCGTTATCTTTTAAGATAATTTATACTTTAAAATGTTCTTAAAAAATACACATAAATCATCTTAAAATAATAAAATTTCAAAATCAACTTAAATCGTCCTAGAAAGTGATGATTTACACATTTTACACCTAAAATACATTGAGGTGAAACGATTTATGTGCAAAAAGTAACCTTCACTAGCTTAGAGCAATTTATGTGCAACTTCCAAATACACAATAGGGTGTGACGATTTACGTTAATAACAATAATAATTTTTTTAATAATCTAACAATTATTTTCTTCCATCTTTTATAATAAATTAGAGTTAAACTTAGAAAATAAACATGCAACATTCAAAAAAGAAAAATATAGTTTTATTTAAATAAGAATTTAATAATTCATAACATATATTTTTAATAACCAATAAATGAAGGCATTTTAAAAAAAATTGTATTGTAAATATATTAATTAAAATTTGACGTATAAATTATAAAAGATAAAAGATATATAAAAATAATTATAATAAATAAAACAAAAAATATACCTTAAAAAATAATAATCTAACAATATATAGCAAAAGAAATTACTACAAAATAATTTAAAAAATACCAGCAAAGAAAAAAAAAATTATTTTCTCCAACAAAATATAATAAGTTTAACTATTATAGAAAAATAACATTAGATGTATACTTTCAAGAGGTATGTGTAACACCCTAAGTTAATACTCTACCTTTAAAGGCCTTTAAGCAGGGTGTCACACTTAATATGAAAAATCAAAGAACTAAATCGTTAGGTAAGAAGAAAAGGAAAACACGCGCGAAACCTTGGGTGGAAATTGAATAGTACTAAAAAGATGAAATTGAACAAAACTCAGAGGTTCAAGCAAACATAAAGGAATCCCATGAATACGGTTCTAAAGAAGATAGTGCTTGAAGGTAACTATGACGAAAAAGAAACTAATGCATCCTAACTAATTTTATCGAAGAAACTTTCATCCTGGTGTCATATCCTATCCTTGGCCCGTACCCTTTAGTTTTTTTTTTTCACAAATCGAGGTACTAGCAATCTTTCTCTAACACTTTTTCATGCAGCGAAAATCCGATTCCGTTGTGTGGGGTGAACCAAGACCCGACGAGGTGCCGAAGTGGGGGAGTAGGGCACGTACACCACCTTTGGACTTTCGCAAGGGGTCGATTCCTCCTCGGGATCCTCCTCCATTTCGTCCTCCTCCTGGCTAGGGCTACCGGACTTTTCTCCCTCTGTCTCGGAATCTGAGTCGACATGTACCACCTCGGGTGACTACTTCCTGGGTGCTGAAGCGTTCGTATCTAGGAAGGTTATGACGGGCAGCTGGGGGTCTCTTTCTATAAAATCACGACTTAAGTAGATAGTTTGGAGCACGGTAGTAGTGGTCGCAACTACCCACACGTGCTTCGAGGGGTCATACTCAGAAGTTACCTTCGGGGGCACTGCATCGTCTCTATCCGTTGTGCCATGTTCCTCTGGAGACAGTATGGGAAAAGAAAGAGAGTGAGAACCTAACGTCTCAGTAGGAGTGCTATGCAATACCTCTATATCCATCTCCAGCCCACGTGCGGGATTTTTAAAAAGGGGCGTATGATATGGCATGTAATATGCATCTTTCTTGTAGAACATGTGTGCAAAAAGGAAAGCATATAGGGAAAAATAGAAGGATAACATCCTAAGTAACATCAACATAATCATAAATAAATCTCAAAAAAACTAAAAATCAAACTTTCATTCATGCTTTCTCCTTTCTTAACTTATAACTTTTATGGAAGTTATTGAGCTCAAATCGGTATAAATGAGAGTCCCCTTCCCTTATCGAAGGTTCTTATCTCGAATGTCTTGGCGATCACCTTTCCTTACCGAAGGATCATCTCGATCGATCACCCTCCCTTACCGACGGATCATCTCGATATCTTGTTTTTGGGGGTCACTTTCCCTTATCGAAGGATCATTCCCTCAGTTCAATTTACAATCAAGGTTATTTAGACATACACAAGAAAAGAGTTATATCAACAAAGATATCTTATTATAAAATTGATGGGAGTCCTCTTCCCTTACCGAAGGTTCCCAAAAGTTTGCCAATCACCTTCCCTTAGCGAAGGATCATCTCGATTCGATCACCTTCCCTTATCGAAGGATCATATCGATTATCTTATCTTTGGGGGTCACATTCCCTTACCGAAGGATCATTCCCTCAGTTTAATTTACAATTAGGGTTATTTTAAGTATACATAAAAAGAGGGTCATACAAGAAGCATTCATGCATGAAGATGGATAAAATTAGGATATACTAAGTAATTAAATATAACCTGGTAAAAAGGTATGTACTCTCAACATTAATGGAACATTAATGATATGATGATATGAAAAGTTATGTAAATGCACATGGTAGAATTATGGCATATTAAATAATTAAATAAAACATGGTAGAAAGGTATGAACTCTTAACATTAAAGGAACGTTAATGATATAATGATATGAAAAGTCATGTAAATGCACACGGTAGAATTATGGCATATTAAATAATTAAATAAAATATGGTAGGAAGGTATGTACTCTTAAAATTAAAAGAACGTTAATAATATAATGATATGGAAAATCATGTAAATGCACACGGTAGAATTATGACATATTAAATAATTAAATAAAACATGGTAGGAAGATATGTACTCTTAACATTAAAAGAACGTTAATAATATAATGATATGAAAAGTCATGTAAATGCACACAGTAGAATTATGACATATTAAATAATTAAATAAAACATGGTAGGAAGATATGTACTCTTAACATTAAAAGAACGTTAATGATATAATGATATGGAAAGTCATGTAAATGCACGTAGTAAAATTATGACATATTAAATAATTAAATAAAACATGGTAGAAAGATATGTACTCTTAACATTAAAGAAATGTTAATGATATAATGATATGGAAAGTCATGTAAATACACATGGTAGAATTATGATATATTAAATAATTAAATAAAATATGGTAGAAATGTATGTACTCATGAAATTAAGAGATTATGAATAATAAAAATAGATAGACATGGGTAATATGGATAAGGGACAAGAAAAAGGTATTTGATACCATGAGATACATGAAAGATAGTAACCATGCATGGAAGAAAATAACTAGAGCGTACTACATGCCAACATAAGTAAGAAAGGCATAATTCCCTGCTCTTTTTCCTAACGCTTCTTCGAGCTTGCCTCTTGTGTTTGCCCACAGAATATTATTTCTTTATAGAGAGAGAGAAGGGAGAGAATTAGTATTTGAGAGGTGTGATTTTCTACCTATGGGTGCTCCCTTATTTATATACATTTGGGGATAGGGTGGTTGGGATATTTTAAATTTCAAACAAAGGGTGGTTACTAGGTTCCTATCCATAAATTCAAAATTCTAAGCTTATCTCCTAACTGCTTTTCAAATTTCGAATTCAATTTTGTTTCTAGAAGGGGTGGTTGTTACAGTATGAATTTATCTTTTTACATATCTCATTATCATCAATATCATCATCATCATCATCATCATCATCATTATTACAAAGAAAATATTAATTTACAAACATTACTAAAAAATTAGTTATTACAGACAGATATTTCTGACGAATTTTATCCCACGAAAATACAGATGGAATTTGCGAGAGCTTTTTTGTCGGAAACAAAAAAAATGAATTAGCATAAACTATAGACGGATAAGAGAATTCGTCGATAATTCTGTCGAAAAAATTAATTTTTTTCGTGGGAAATGGTTTCCGACCAAAAATTCGTCTGTAATTAAATGGAGAAAAACACTGCCTTTTATTAAATTATTACAAAAATATGTCTGTAATTTAAAATTTTTCGTCGAAAACATTGAGTTAACCCTAACTCAGACCCTACTCTCTTGAGCTCCATCCACACTCCAAACAAGTGAAGAGCTTCTTCCTCACTCTCTCCATCCACGCTCTCTCCATCGCACGAGCTTCTTTCACCGTTGCCGTCGCCGCTTGTGTCGCACGATCTCATCACTGACCTCAGCAACGACCATTCGATGGTCATCCTCATCCACCGGTTCAGGAATCACTGCACTCATCCACCGGTTTAGGTATGATTTTGCATCATTTTTAATTTTTGAATTCTTCTCATTTGAAATCATAGTTTCCGTGCTGCTCATCATGGCTTCGTGTAGCATAATGTTCCCTTGCCAGTTCTTCATTTTTATGAGATCCATTAATCTTGCTTCTCATTTGAAATTGGGAATCATACGTACACAGAATAGGTCACTTCATCTCTTCTTCGGTCTCTATCTTTCAATTTTTCGCTAATTTGAATTTTCTAAACTAGTTAATACTAGTTTGGAATCATCAATTTTAACTTTCTGCTATCAATTTAATTCAGTTAATTCTAGTTTGGGTAATCATTTACTTCATCAGTTTATTACCATTGCCATTTTCAATATCTGATCTGTTTGTGTTAGAAATGAATGTGGTGGATAATTTTTTAATTTTATTTTGATATTATTGGATATTAGGGAAATCATTTGTAAGTGTATAACAGTATTAAGAGAGTTCTTGGTCATGCACTGTGAAACTTTGCTTATCGCTGATTAGGTAATTTGGGATCAAAGTGTTGGTTCCTTCAAAGGAATTCTTCAATGCGCTTTGTGACTTCCTAAGCTCTAGCCCTGTTATTGTTTCTAGACTAGTCTGATTTTTCCTTGAATTCATGAAATAGGTTTGGGAAGGAGAAGGAGTCATAACTTATGGCCGAAAACTAATTAGAGCCACTGATTCGCAGAAATCTACACCTGGAACTATTATTAAATATTGACTCTTATTTAGGTCACAGACCCAGATAACTCATCACAGAGCCTTTATGAAGCTTGGACTAGTTTTGCCACCTCTCCTTTGGTAAGCATATTACAATTGTCAAAAAATTAGTAAAGTAAAAGCATGTAATTTACTATGCTTTTAGTTTCAACAAATTGGCCAGTGATCAGTATGTGATTGATTGAACTTTAAAATAACAGCATAACTTAAACATCTATATATAATCATGAACTATTTCTTTACATGGAAAGATTGGAAGATTAGGTGGTGGAGGATCAGATTATAAACCTTTTGTGCAGCATGTGAAAATTCCATCAATTGATATAGCCTTTGGAGAAGGTACATAACACATTAATTTAATCACTAAGATTCTGATGCATTAATAATACTCTCTCTGTTCCCTTTTATTTGTCACTATGAAAATTTGGTATGTCCTTGTAGTGTGTTGATCCTTTCAAATATGCAATGATCAAACTATTTTTTCTTTTTTTTTTTCTGTAGACACTACAGATTATCCAGTATACCACTCATTGTATGATGATTTCATTTGGATGCAGAAATTTGGAGATTCTATGTTTCATAGGCCTGTTGCAGGTTGGTGACATTCAATTTCCTTTCTCAGTTTATTTCACATTAAACTCCATCTCAGTTAACTCTAACGATATCAAAATGTTTCTTGAAGAGTTAAGAATTTAATAATTAGATATACAACTACAGTTTAAAATATGTTAACTTTTTCGCAATTAGTATATTCACAACATATACACATAGTGTCACAAATGAAAAAATTCTGTTATCATGTTTGACACTTCATGACCTTATTTGATATGAGAATTTTTCTCAATTGAATCAAATCCTACCAAGTGGTAACATGATCTATGTCATTTCATACGTTATGCAAAAGAATAGGTCAAGGAACTATAGAAACCATAAGAGAAACTATAACTACATATACTTAATTCACTTGAATGACAATTGGTTCTATTGTGGAAAACAATTGCAAGTGTTTGGGGTCTAGTAGCATTATGGCTAGCAGGTGAGGAGTTCTTACCTTTTGATTATCAATCCTATGCTAAAGAGCTACAGGTGTGTTAACTTTGTACTTTTTACACTCAGACTGTTGTCACTGAATTCGACGTGGCAATATAGTGCCATATAATCTATGTAGCCGACCTCACATTATGAGATAAGGATCATTGTAACTAAATTTTATATAGAAATTCATGAAACCAAAATGTTTGAATCACAACTTAATGTGAAGAACTTGGAAGATGAGATTTCAAATAAAGACATGAATTTGTCTCCTATATCGAAGTTAATCAAGGAGCTTGAGAAAGCAGCAATCAAGATAAATGACCAGAGAAAGGTATCATTTATCCAAGTTTAAACTTAAAACAAACACAAGTTCTTAAAATAATACGACCATGTGTGAGGCATAATATTCCTCTCCTCTATGACTCACTGACGACTCTATACATATTATAAAATATTTTTTTGGTAGAAAGTGGTTTTTTAAGGAAGAAAAATCATAATTTGTTCCAATACTTTAGGTTTTTCTCGGAAAATTTGTCTGTAATTACCAACGGAAAATCCGTCAGAAAGTCTAAAGTTTCAGGGAAATGGAGGGGAGAATTTATCGAGAAAAAATCTGTCGGTAACTGGTAAAAATTTGTTGGTAATTTTTCGACGGAAAAAAATCCGTCAGTAAATAATTTGCGACGAGACTTTTACAGAGGGACAAAATCCGTCGGTAATTTTGTCTGTAACCAAAAATCTGTCTGTAATAAAGACTAAATTTATCTGTAAATCAGTTTGTATTAAGCAATTTTATAATTGTGAAATATAAACAAATAAAAGAGACCATATAACACAAATTAAAAAATCACCGTTCTCTAATTTATTTAAATAGAAACAATAATCTATTTTTTAAATGATACTTTCTATTAAAGCGTACACAATTTTTATTTCTAAAACATAGTTGAAGTTGCTCCAAAATATTTTCATATACATTAAACATAACTTATACTTTTAAAATAGATTTCAATTTACCGAACAAAATTAATAATTCACTTACTAAATTATAATTTTTTTTAATTTTTTATAAATATTAGATGTAGAGTTTCAATCATCATCTGTTTTATTAGACAATAATATTTTCAATTTAGAGTTCCAATCGTCATCACCTTTCAAACGTTGTACATAAATCGCTCTAGATTAATAAGAGTTAGCTTTTGCACATAAATCGTTCTATTCCAATGTGTTTTAGGTATAAAACGTGTAAATCATCAAACCCTGGAACGATTTACATTAATTTTAAAAATTCAGTACTCTAAGATGATTTATTTGTATCTTTTGAGAGCATTTCAAAGCATAAATCATCCTGGAGTGTAACGGTTAACATATAATTTAAAACACAGTTTTATAACAATTTATATATTATTAATAAAAAATTCACATTTTAAAAATTAATTTTAAAAAAATCAAGTAATATTAATTTTTTATTTTATTTAAATAAAAAAAGCTAAACATTAATCAACTGCACAAATCTAAAAAATATCAAATAGTTATTTTAATAACATGGACAATTTTTAAATTTTAAAATATCTTATTATTGATGAAACTAGAGAATTTGAGCTGTTTTATATCTACGAGTACTGTTACCTATAGATTATAAAAAGAATTCATCCGCATAAACACAAGTACACATTATAAATACATGTCAGACGTCATAATCAAACATCTTAATATATGGCTGGAACTCTTTCACCAATATTAATCTTAATAATCAGAATTTTTTTCACAAAAAACACTAACATAGTGAAATACTAAAATCCAAGGTCACCGAAAAAAATAGAAAGCAAGAAAAAGCAAATGATGAAATCATAATATAATTCACATTAGATATTAGACATTTTAGTGAGATGTGAATGCTAAGCAAATAAAAGATTGATGTAACTGGTAGAATTTAAGAAAATAAGTTGAATCAAGTTGAATTTAGAGGTGAATTTTTTTGGTTTTATTTTTTGCCAAAGTTGATTTTGTAGGAAATTTTTTTCTTTTTGTCTCTAAAACTAGAAATAAACCGAGAAGGGAAGAAGAGAATGAGGCAAGCATGTATTCTGGTTAAATTTTATAGTGTCGTAAAATCTACATCCAATCTCCACCACAACTATAGTGAAATTTTTACTATAATCAACCAGATTACATACACCAATACCAATGAGTTACAATCCTAATTCATCTAGTATCAAATTTTAAGCTTATACCCAAGCTTTAGCTACCACTAAGTGCTATTCCAACTTGGCAAAGGGAAACCTACTAGTTCAATCAGCCACCAAGTGCTATTCTAATTTGGCAAGGAAAACTAAACCTTAGTTCAACAAAATTAAATTATACAAAAATTGTATTGACTTTTTCATGCATCTCTCTTGCCTCTTCTCTCATGACTTTTTCATAATTTTCTACTCACAATAACAAGTTTTTTTTCTCTATTACAGAAAGATAAAATTAGATAGTCATAATACTAAAATTTCGAATGAAACTCAAGGTTGAAGAAAAATGATTTATGCTCAAGTGTGAGAAATGATGCTCAAATGTTACCCTCTTTTCCTTGCCTTCAAATGATGTCGTGAGCTTAGCTTTATGGGATACAACTTGCTCTTCAAGTTTTTTTCACTGCCTCTTTCAATTTCTGGTACATTTTTTTCGTTGCAGCTGTCTTCTTTGGCATGCAATACTTTTTCGCTTTGCTCTACTACTGCTACTGTCCGAGGAGCTACTCTACCACTTCTTTCTTGCATGTTGTGTTTTACTCTCTTACATTTTGAATATTGCTTTACTAATGTCCTTCGAATAATGTTGTTATCCTTGTGCCCCAACTGTCCTATAATACTGCCAAATGTCCCATTTCCTTTTTTTTCATGAATTTTCGGAACCTTCTTTCTTGGCTTCAAGTTTTTTATTGTTGCTTAAGTTTAATAAGCTGAAGCCTTGAAGTTATGACATTTGAAGTTGCTGAAACAACTTGAGTGTTGGGTTGAGATATGAAGCAATAGGCCTGTATTACTAACATACACACATTAAACTAACTTTGAACTTTTATCCAATAAAAGTTTGTCATCATACATATTTATAAACCCCAAAATCAATCTTAACTTAACAATCTCCTACTTGATGACAAACATGATATAAGAGGATAATTAAATTTAAAATTTTAATTGAAATAAATTGAGAACACTTTTCTTTGAGAATTATCTGAAATGTGTAGTGCTCTCCCTCAATGTCAACATTGCTCTCCCTTAATTATGGCTTACTCTTGAAATAGAGACAACTTAAAGTAGCCAAAAATAAACACCAAAAAAATATAACACAACAACAATAACATAAAGCAAGTACAGTTATAGATACATTAAGCAAGCAACAATAACACAACAACCAAATAACAAGTGACACACAAGGCAGTAGATATCATTAAGTATCATAAAGATATCTTTTCTCTTCTTTTCTTTTCTTTCCTTTTTGTCATCAAGGAGAGAAATAAAAGATCCTGCACAAAATTTGTTAGTGGCTTAACACAGGCAGTCTGAAGTAGCGGTTAGTACAAAATATTTAAGTGTCTACAGTCATCCAAGTTAAAACAAAAAGAGTCTGAAAAATAGTCTTTAAATGAAGTTAGAGACAACTCGCCAGAGCAGATATGAGATAATTTAGGCATCAGAATTGTAGTCATTCGAGGCACCATTATCATCCTCATTGTCAGTTGTGGAGCAATCGGCTTCAATTTCTTCTACATAGTTTCTGAGAATGCGAATGCGGCCTTTGGTCTTCTTAAGTGCAATTTCCTCCATACCTTCAACTCTTTTTCTTTCAACCCCAAAATTGATGAGAATATCTATTAGATTCACGAATTCTTGGAGCACATCCTTCATGATACGAGTTAGGATCCAAATTTTGGCAGAGTTTAATTTTGAAACCAGGGGAACATTGCTTCGTTATAGATCTTTAGTCTCCTCATCTGTGCTTCGACGCTTAGTCACTGTTCTTTTTACTGCACCACCCCCTTTTATGTAAGAATTAAAATCTCTAGAAATTTCAACTCCAAAATCAACATTATAATATTAAAAAATTTTTGTAAGCAACATAGCATAAGACAAAATATTTTTCAAACTAACACATGCATTCATGTGCCTTAACAATAAATAAACAAATAAAATGAGAATTTTGGAAAGGAGAGCAAACATAACCAGTGTATCACAGAATGAGACTCATCGAAAGGAGCCACTTTGACGCAGAATAATATGATTCACAATCTTGTGCAATTGGGCATAAATTGGACCAAGTGACTTGTGAGTGGGAGTGGTACTTTTGAGAAGAGAAATGTTGACACAAATAGTCCCTAAGGCTTTAAAATAGGACACATTCAAAGACTTATCCTACTTACTAGAGGTGAACACATTGATCCCCCTTTTCTGGTAATCTAGGGCTTTATTGAGATGATATTTCTCAAGATTAATGGTGCGACCCTTAACAAAAGAAGCAATCCTCTCTTCTTTGTAGGACATGTTACTATAGAACTATCTCACAAGATCAGGGTAGACTCTTTCACAAATGGAGAGAACGAGAATCTATCCTTGAAATGCAAACAGAGACACAAAGTTCAGACTTTTTCTATGAATAATTTCAAGATTGACAAGCTTATGTGGATAGTTAAGGCGCTTAATAATGTCTTTATAGAAAAATATGTCTTTCATGAAGGAGTTGTAGCGGCGGAAATCATAGGAAACTTTTGAAAAATCAGTATAGAAGGCTTTATAAGCAATGGGATTTGGAAGTTTGGATTCAAAAACAGGGTGAAGTTGAAAATCAATGACCATACCGTGACTAGGGCGAGTAGGAGAGGGATGAAGCTCTTCTTCGCCTCTTGCCATGAGAGGAGCTTAGCTGAGATGAGTTGGCCTAGGAGCTGATGAGGTTGGCCTAGAAGCCACTCTAGGACGGCGAGCAGTGATTTTTTTACGAGCCATTTCTTCAGGAACAGTGTTTGGAAGAGTAGATGGAGGAGTGTTGGTTGGAGAAGGATATGAATGGGAGTTTAAGAAAATGGAAGTACATGGATCAAAATGGGATGTTTGAATACCACTATTAGTGCCTCTGCAGAAAACTCTCTTTCTGCGAGCCATTATTATAGATCACTGGTCAGTTGCAGAATATGAAGAATGGGGTGAGGGAATGGAGAGAAGTGTGTATAAAACGGTGCATGTAGTCAAGCATTAATGTAAACCTAGAGTAGTGCAAAGGTCTCAGTTTAAATTGAGTTGAAAAAATAAAAATTTAAAAAAAGATTGGATTTCACAGCTGTAACTAAATGAACCTTGTTTTCAGAAAATGCTTTAAAAAAATTAGTATTGAAAGCAATTATTTTAAAATACAAGTCCAAAGTAGGCCCAACACAATCAGACACTTATATCCCATTTGAAAATAGAGAAGCAAACACATTAGTCCCACCAAATCTGACATGTTCACAATGATTCAAGGTAGTGACAATTTAATTAGTGAAGTCCACTCATCATTTGTCCAGAATTATCTCATCTTGACCTGTGAGATAAAACGCTGAACTAGAACATTAGAAAAATCAAGCGATATTATAAGAATCAATAATGCCCAATGCAGTATGTAATTTGCAGAATCTCTCTTCAATCAATAATTTAGTAAAAATATTAGCTAATTAGTCTTTTGATTTAATAAAATAAATGTCTAAATTTTTATTTTGCACATGTTCTCTTATAGAGTAAAATCTAACTTCAACATGCTTTATTCTAAAGTGCAAAATAGGATTTTAAAATATTTATGGCACTCATATTGTCACAAAATAATAAAATATTTGATGCATTTAACTTGTAATCAGCTAGCTGAGTTTTTATTTACAATAATTGAGAATAACATGAAGAGGTTGGAATATACTCAGCTTTAGCAGTGGACAAGGCAACAGTTACTTGCTTCTTGCTTGACTATACAATGAGAGATTTTTCAAGAAAGCAACAAATGCCACTAGCGCTTCTTCTATCAACTTTATCCCCAACAAAATCTGCATCACAATAACCCACCAATTGAAAGAAATCAGTTTTAGGATACCATAAACTATAATTAGTGGTACCAAACACATATCGAATAATTCTTTTCACAACTGTGATATGGGATTCCTTGGGCTTTGATTAAAATCTTGAGCATACACACAAACACTTTGAATAATATCAGGCTTTAAGAAAGTAAGTTACATTAAGAAACCAATTATTCCTCTATATCTTGTTTCATCTACATCTCTAGCATGTTTATTTTTGTCTAGCTTGATGTTTAGATGCATAGAAATTTCCAAAGGTTTAGTATAGTCTGGCCCAAACTTTCTAACAAAATTTTGGCATATTTTTCTTGATAAACAAAGAAGCCCTTTACAGTTTGCTTTATTTGCAAGCCTAGAAAGAAAGTGAGCTCTTCCATCATGCTCGTATCAAATTTACTTGTCATAAACTTAGCAAAATTTTCACACAAATCTTTATTAGCAAATCCAAAAATGATATCATCAACATAAATTTGCTCAAGAATAAAATAATTATTGGAGTTTTTAATAAATAGCATGGTGTTAGTGGCTCCTATTTGAAATAATTTTTCAACAAAAATGAGCTAAACCTCTCATACTAAGTTTGGGGAGCTTATCTCAAATCATAAAAGGCTTTAGTTAGTTTGAAAACATAATTTAAAAAGTTTTTGTTTTCAAATTCAGGAGGTTGAGCCACATAGACCTCTCTATCTATTATTCCATAAAAAATCACACTTTTATGTTCATTTGGAATAGCTTGAAGCCATAATGAGGCGCATAGGCTAAGAGCAATCTAATGGCTTCCATTCGAACTACATGTACAAATGATTAATCAAAATCAATACCCTCCTCTTGATCATAGCCTTGAGCAACTAATCTTGCTTTGTTTCGGACAATAGTTCCATCTCCACCCAAGTTATTTCTGAAGATCCATTTGTACTTGTTACTTTCTTTCTATTTAATTTGAATCAGGCACAAGGTCCAAACTTGATTTTTTTCAAATTACTGTAATTCCTTCTCTATAGTCAATACCCAAGATGGATCAGCAAATGCTTCTTGGACATTTTGAGATTTAATCTTTAATATGAGAGCCATATTATTTGATTCAACTCTTTTCAAAGATGGTATTGTTGTCATTCCTTTGGAGGAATCACTAATAATGAACTCCTTTGGATAACTTTTCAAAAATTTTCATTCTCTTGGTCTTTTAGTTTGATTTGAAGATTCGGGTTCATCTTGATTAGCAATAGCCTCAGCATTAGGATTTTCTGCTGTGATGGGAAATAATTCCAAATTTTTTTCAGTGCTTATAAGTGTAGTTTCTTGTGAGCTCGAGTTTGAGTGTTCTATCTCAGTAGTCTTAGTCACTTCACTTCAATTCCTAGGCTTTCATCAATGTAAATGCTAGGAATAATGTTAGATTCACAAAATGTGACATGCATAGTCTCCTCAATAGCCTTAGAGTTCTTGTTATAGACTCTATATGCATTGCTATTAGTGAAATAACCAAGAAAAATGCCTTTATGTGCTTTACGATCAATTTTTTTTCAAATTTTCTTTTACATTCAATATAAAACATTTGCAACCAAACGCATGAAAATAATTGAGATTAGGAGGGTGTCCTTTCTAAAGTTCATATAGTATTTTCTTCAAAAACTTTTTTATAAGCGTTCGATTTAAAACATAGCAAGCTGTATTTACAACTTTAGCCCATAAGAATTTGGAAACTTCATATTCACACAACATAGCTCTAACTATTTCTTATAAACTTCTATTTCTCATTTTCATAACACCATTTTGTTGTGGTGTTCTAGGATAGGAGAAGTTGTGTCATATGCGATGTTCATCATAAAAAGATTCAAAATGTTATTTTCAAATTCATTACCATGATTACTTCGAATTGAGACAATTTTTAGATCCTTTTCATTTTGAATCTTCTTGCTGAATTTGTCAAAAATAGAAAATGCTTCATGCTTATGAGCTAAGAATAACACCCAACCAAACCTAATGTAGTCATCCATAATAACCATTCCATAGCTTTTTTTTCTTAGACTTTAAGTTCTAGTTGGTCCAAATAGGTCAAGATGCAATAATTCCAATGGTTTCTTAGTAGAGACATCTTTCTTGGGTCTGAAAAATTTTTTTGTTTGTTTACCCATTTGACAAGCATCGCAAGTAATGTCTTTATCAAATTTAATGTTAGAAAGACCTCTTACTAAACCTCTTTTAACAAGTTTAGAGATTCGGAACAAGCTAGCATGTCCTAATCTCTTATGCCACATCCATTTTTTAGATTCTATTGAAGAAAAATAAGTTACATTTTGAACCTTAAGATCATCTAGAGTGAGACTATAGACATTATCAGATCCTTTTGCAATAAACAAAATAGCCTTTGTTTTTTTTATTTATGACTCTACAGTCTAATTTCTTAAATGTTAATGTATATCTAATGTCACATACTTGACTTATGCTCAATTGATTATTCTTTAAGCCATTTACTAGAAAAACGCTATCTATGCAAGTAGAAAAATCTTTGCCAACCTTACTAATGGCAATTATTTTACCTTTACCATCATATCCGAAAGTGACAAACCTTCCATCATACTTGTTGAGTTTGACGAAGAAGGTAGTATTGCCGATCATATGCCTTGAATATCCACTATCAAGATACCATATGTTATTTTTCTTCTTAGATGTAAGGAAAATCTGCATGTTCTTCAACTAACCTAGGTATCCAAATCTATTTAAATATATTTATGTGAAATATTTTTGGTTGTCCAAGAGCATTATAATCATGAATAACTTTATGCATTTTGTTATCACCAAAAGACCTTAGAAAAATGAAGCATTGTTGAGGAACATAATCATTTCTATTGCATTTATAGCAATGGTTCTTATTTGCTGAATTTTGAGGCTTGCTGGAAATTCTGGGCTTAACATTCTTGGAAGAGGAAGCTTTAGATTTTTTAAAAGTTTGTTTGAAAATAGAGTTACTTTCCTCTTTGAATCCAAGTCCAGATTTTTCAAAATTGGATCTTTGACAAGTAATTGTAATAACTGAGAGAGTGAGAAAAAAAAGAGAGAGGGGAGAACACGTGGGGGGCACATGCCCCCACTTAAAATTTTCTTTCTCTCTTCTCCTCTTCTTCAACACCCCCCTCTGTTCTTCTTTCCCTTTCATTTCCTTTCAAAAATAAAAAATGTAAAACCCTCATTTCTCTTCTCTTACCAACTAGATTTCTTCATCTCTTCTCCTTGCAACCAACCACTCAATATCATCAAACTCACCTTCATCATCTTGCTTCCTTTTCTTCTCTATTCTATCTCTATTTATTCAAAATCTCATTTTCTCAAAATCTCCAAATCAGGGAATTTCAACTTAATGAGTGAAGGAAGCATTTAACTTTGAGTTCCGGTTATTATTGAGGTTTCAAGGTAACTTTTTGACTCAATAATTAGCCATATCCCCAATTTTTGTCATCTCTATATTTATGGGTATATATAAATCCGAATTAGGGTTAGAAAATTTGGGACTTTTGTCAAAGTGACTAAGATTATGTTAATTAACATTAGTAGCTCACAAATATTATTATTGTCATATTTCTAGAATTGTAAAGTTATTGGACATCATTCAATAGCTCGTTGACACGCTCAGAGTTGCTTCCAGTTTCTTGAAATGAAGTTGTGAGTGGATATTATGTCTATAATTTTAAGTGTATTATTATTAAGATGTAAATTGAATAATTATTTTTGGAGTTTGAAAATATTCAATTATTGTGATTTTTGAATTTTTGAAATAAATATTGATTTGTGAAACTTATAATTTTATAAAAATACACACGAGACGATATTTATATATTTTGTAAAGTATACATGTTTTCTTATTTGACTCTATAGAATTTTAATTAAATTTTAGCATGCATTCTTATATATGTTTGATTTACTATGGAAATATAGTAATATGTTATAATTATTAGAGATTTGTTATAAATGATTTGATTTGGATTGTTTGGGAGACTCTAACTAGAAAACCGAAGTTAACAGCGGTTATGATGTTAACTTAGATGCATCTAACTCAGACCTCAGTTAGCAGGAGCGTTGCTAGCCCAATGTGTAGGCCACACGTTGGATTTGTTATACCATATGAACACACTAGAGAAAAGGCTACCCTTAGAGGTGGAGCTACCCTAGGTGTGTAATATTTGATTTGATTTGAATTCTGGAATGAGAACTCCCAGTTTAGTTCATCCGCTTAACTACTTATCTATTTATTTGCATAATTAATTAATATGAACTTTTCATCTCTGAAAGAAAACATAATTTTCAAGGTAAACTCTATATTGTCTCGTGTGGGTTATAGATGTAATATTTGCTCACTGATTTGCAAAATTCACCCTATTATGTTCCCATATTTTTTAGACACAGGAGTCATTTTAGGTTCCATTCCACCTGCCCCTCAGTAGATCTTAGTCATTTTGGTGAGCCCTTCTTCTTTCCAAGGGCTAAGTAATTATATAATGGAACCTTTGCTCAAAATTTAGATTAAGTCAATGCTCCATATGTCACAGGTAAGATCTTCGTGTGGGTAATGTTATTTTGAATATTGAACTGTTTAGATAGTAATTATAATTTGGTTATGTAAGACTTATGAATTTAACTATATACTCTAGTTATCAACTTGATATATATGATACATGGAGTTAATATTTATGTTGGTAAGGTCCTAGAAACAGAGGAGATTCTGTCCATTTTTTTGAAAATTTGGTCGTTTGGCTTGTTGAAGGACTTGTCCCTTGAGCACCAGTCATGGCTTGGTTCGAGCCATGACAAACTGGTATCAGAGCCTTAGGTTTTCCTGTGTAATATGGAGCAAGTGTTCTTTAGTAAGATCACAATTGTGCAAATGAAAGCCGGCCCATTTTCACAAAGTGTGACGTTACTAGAGGCCTATAGGAAGTTGTCCTCAATCTTTTGGTCTTATAATTCTTTCTATTTGTCCTATTGTCCTTGAACTCTATATGTATATGGTGATCCAATCGCTTTATTTACTCAATAGGTGGAAGACGCCACCTAACAAAAGACGTGGTGGAGCTGTTCATGCTCCTGATATTGCTGAATCCAATAGGGTAGTTTCTCTGCCACTTAGAGTGCTTCGACAAAAGCCAAAGAGCCAAAGGATAGCTGATAGGCGCGAAAGAGAGAAACCCCGTGAGAAAGTTCAAGAGAACCCTGCAGTAAGAGAGGCTCAACCGGACTTAGCAGCTGAATTAAGGGGAATGAATCAAACCCTTAATGCAGTATTATAGGTCCTAACAAATTAAAATAGGGGCGGAGCAGGAATTCCTAATATGCCAAATCCTCAGCCTCATAGAGTTCATCAATCGTTTGGGGATCAAGAGACGCCAATTGAAAAGTATTTGAAGTTGAATTCGTCCACTTTCAATGGAGATTCATTGGATGAAGATCCACAACAATATCTAGAAGATACAAAGAAAGCTATTTGAGCTCTCAAGTACACCAAGGAATGGGTTGTTAAGTTAGTATCCTAAAACTTGCGTGGTACAGCAAGATATTGGTATGAGTCTCTTCTTGAGAGCAAAGAAGCAGCTAGACTTTCTCCTCCTTCTCGGAAAGAGTTCACTGAAGAGTTTCTCACTCGATTTTATCCAGCTAACAAGCAAGAAGATGTAATTGCCTTTGAAAGATTAAGGCAAGAGAATATGACAATGACTGAGTATACTAAGGAGTTTACTAGACTTTCTAAGAGCGCTCCGTACATGGGGAATTCAGAAGAGATAAAAGTTCATCGTTTTGTTCGTGGATTGGCAGAACCTATGTTCACTACTCTTATGCCTGAAGTCGGATGCATGTCTTTTAAGGATGTCCTAAACTCTGCTTATGGAATTGAAGCTGGGATAGCAGAGAGAAATGCTTTTAAGGATGTTGGTTAGAAGCCTAAGATGAAGGGACAATTTTCTGGTGGAGCTAGTTTAGGAGGATTTCAGTCTCATCATGGTCAGACTAATCAGCAAGGTTATTCATGTTATCGAGCTCGTCATAAAACATCTTTCGGTAGGGTTGCTTCTTTTGGATCTGTTCCTATGAGTATTTCGAGTCCAAGACCTTTTATTGGAGGCACCCCTCAATCTAGCGGACATGGTTCTAATCAGACAAGACCAACTAAATCTTACTGCCAGCAGTGTGGGATCTACCATTTCGGTATATGTTTCAAGGCTACTGGTGCATGTTTTGGTTGTGGTCAATCTGGTCATCTTTGGAGGGATTGTCCAAATCCTAGAGGAAGCTTTGCTCCAAGTATTGCACGTCCTACAACACCAATGCCATCATCTTCAGCTATGTTTATTGGAAATTCTTCTGGTCCTAGTGGCAGAGGAGCAGGTGGCAGGGGTCAGACTTATAATAGAGGAGGGATCCAAAGAGGAAGAGGTCAGGCACGTGTGTACGCTTTAACACGTCAAGATGCTCAAGCTTCTAATACTGTGGTGTCAGGTACTTTACAAGTTTGTTCTTTACATGCTCGAGTGTTATTTGATATGGATTCTCATTATTCATATGTATCTCCACATCGTGCATCTCATTTCGATAAGCAACCTGAACTGTTATCTCACCCATTTCATGTTGGCACTCCACTTGGAGTCTCCACGGTAGTTCGAGTCGTGTTTCGGTCTTGTGTTGTTAGAATTAATACGGTTGAAACCTAGGCTGATTTGATCCTTTTAGAACCAATGGAAGATATTGATGTCATCTTAGGCATGGATTGGTTAGCATCTTGTCATGCTGATGTGGGCTGTTACTCCAAAACTATGAAGTTTTACATACCGGGTATCTCACCTTTTGTTTTTAAGGATGATGATTGCCCCACTTTAGCTAGCATCATCTCATCTATGAGTGTGATGCAATTGATGGATAAGGGAAACCAAGGATTTCTGACAGTTGTTAGAGATGTTGACGCCGAAGTGCCTAGTCTTGATCAGGTTCCTATTGTTAGAGAATTCCCTGACGTGTTCCCTGATGAGCTACCGGGGATGTGCCTGACCGTGAAGTTGAGTTTTCCATAGTATTAGCTACGAGAGTCCAACTTGTGTCCATTCCTCCCTATCGTATGGCTCCAACTGAGTTACGAGAATTAAAGGTTTAATTGGAGGACATACTGGAGAAAGAATTCATCCGTCCTAGCACCTCTTCGTGGGGAGCTCCTGCTCTATTGACGAGCGGATAATTTATATGCTTTTGGCATTATTTTTAGGTAGTTTTTAGTATGATTTAGTTAGTTTTTAGTATATTTTTATTAGTTTTTATGCAAAATTTACATTACTGGACCTTACTGACCTCCCTGCACTCGAAATAGATTTTCTGGAGCTAAAGAACCCCAATTGGCGCGCTCTCAATTGCATTGGAAAGTAGACATCTTGGGCTTTCCAGCAATGTATAAAAGTTCATACTTTGCCCGAGATTTGATGGCCCAAACTGGTGTTCCAAGTCAGCATAATTCTGGCGTAAAATGCCCAAACTGGCACCAGAATTGGAGTTAAACGCCCAAACTGGCACCAAAGCTAGCATTTAACTCCAAGAAAAGCCTATGCACATGAAAGCTTCAATGCTCAACCCAAGCACACACCAAGTGGGTTCCAAAAGTGGATTTCTGCATCATTTACCTATTTCTGTAAACCCTAGGTTACTAGTTCTCTATAAATAGGACCTTTTACTATTGTATTTTCATCTTTGGATCATCTTTTGATCTTTTGATCAGTTTTGGGAGGCTGGCCATTCGGCCATGCCTAGACCTTGTTCTTATGTATTTTCAACGGTGGAGTTTCTACACACCATAGATTAAGGTGTGGAGCTTTGCTGTTCCTCATGAATCAATGCAATTACTACTGTTTTCTATTCAATTCAAGCTTATTCTTGTTCTAAGATATTCACTCGTACTTCAACCTGGTGGATGTGATGATCCGTGACACTCATCATCATCTTCCCCTTATGAACGCGTGCCTAACAACCACCTCCGTTCTATCTGCGAGAGCTTGAGTGTGTATCTCTTGGCCTCCTGGTTAACGATGCATGGTTGCCTCTCTTGACAACAGAGCTTCCATTCCGTACGATCAAAGTCTTCGTGGTATAAGCTAGAATCACATGGGCAGTATTCTGGAGATCTGGAAAGTCTAAACCTTGTATGTGGTATTTTGAGTAGGATCTGGGATGGGATGACTGTGACGAGCTTCAAACTCATGAGTGTTGGGCACAGTGACAGTGTGCAAAAGGATCAATGGATCTTATTCCGACATGATCGAGAACCGACAGATGATTAGCCATACGGGAAATCGTAGAGGATCATTTTCACTGAGAGGATGGATGGTAGCAATTGACAACGGTGATCTTCCTATATACAACTTGCCATGGAAAGGAGTAAGAATGATTGGATGAAGGCAATAGGAAAGCAGAGACTCAGAGGGAACAAAGCATCTTCATACGCTTAGCTGAAATTCTCACCAATGAATTGCATAAGTATTTCTATCCTATTTTATGTTCTAGTTCGTTCTTTTAATTATCAACACCCCATAATCATTTGAATCCTCCTGAATTTAAGATTTACAAGATGACCATAGCTTGCTTCAAGCTGACAATCTCCGTGGGATCGACCCTTACTCACGTAAGGTATTACTTGGACGACCCAATGCACTTGCTGGTCAGCTGCACGAAGTTGTGTATCACGATGTTGTGTACCAAGTTTTTGGCGCCGTTGTCGGGGATTGTTCGAGTTTGGACAACTGACAGTTCATCTTGTTGCTTAGATTAGGTATTTTTCATTTTTTTATTTTGTTCTTCAGAATTTTTAAGAACGAATTCTAGAGTTTCAGATGATGCTTTTATCATCACATGGGCTAGTTGATTCCCATCAATTTGGCTGTTGTATGTAATGTCTTACTGAAGCTTGGCTGACCATGTCTAATCTTTTTAGACTGAAGCTTTAGACTAACATTGCACGATTCCTGGGATTCTTATTAAAAATTTTGAGTTTCTTATTTTCTTTTCCAAAAAAATTTTCGAAAAATTACAATTTTTTTTATAAAATCATAAAAATAAAAAATATTTTGTGTTTCTTGTTTGAGTCTAGAGTCAAATTTTAAGTTTGGTATCAATTTCATGTTTTTATCTTGCATTTTTTGAAAATACATGCATGGTGTTCTTCACGATCTTCAAATTTTTCTTGATGATTTTCTTTGTTTGATCTTTAAATGCTCTTGTTTTGCGTCTCTTATTGTTTCCCATATGCATTCTCAGTTTGTTAGTGCCTCTAGTATGAAAATTCTAAGTTTGGTGTCTTGCATGTCCTTTTTTCCTAAAAATTTTTTCTTGATGTTCATCTTGACATTCAAAGTGTTCTTGCATGCATTGTTTATTTGATCTTAGTTTTTCATGATTAGTTGCATTTTGTTGTTTTTCTCTCTCATCATTAAAAATTCAAAAAAATTTCAAAATTATGTATTTTCAAGTCAATAATACAGAGACTTGAAGATTCATAACATACAGCAGAGGAATCACAGAGAAAAAGATGGGTGTTCAAAACACCTAGTGAAGAAGGAATTCTGGCATTTAAACACCAGCCAAGGTATCTGGTTGGGCGTTTAATGCCCAAAAAGGTAGACAAGTGGGCGTTAAACGCCAGAATGGATACCATTCTGGGCTTTTAACGCCAGGATAGCACCAAGGAGGTAGTTTTGTTTTCAATTCAAATCTTTTTCAAATTTTAAGTTTTAAAATTAATTTTTCAAAATCTTATCTTTTTCATATCCTCTCTTATCAATCATATCTTTTTCAAAATCAAATCTTTTTCATTTTTTTAATATTTTTCAAAAATTCCTGCTAACAATTAATGTTGTGATTCAAAAATTTCAAATTTGTTACTTTCTTGTTAAGAAAGGTTCAATATTTGAATTTTAGAATCATATCTTTCAATTTCTTGTTAGTGAAGTCATCAATTTTAAAAATAAAATCTTTTTCAACCATATCTTTTCAATCATATCATTTTAAAAAAAATCAGATTTGTTTTTCAATCATATCTTTTCAAACATATCTTTTTCAATCAAATCTTTTTCAAATCATATCTTTTTCAAATTTTGATTTCAAAAATCTTTTCTAACTTCTTATCTTTTCAAAAATTGATTTTCAAATCCTTTTCAACTAATCACTATTTCGTATCTTTTTGGAAAATCACTAACCACTTTTTCAAAAATCCTTTTTAATTTTTGAAAACTCTCTCTCTCTCTCATCTCTTTCTATTTAATCACCAACACTCCTCCTCTCTTAATAATTCGAACCCTCTCCCCTCTTTATAAGTTCGAATTCTTCTACCTCATCCTTCTATTCTTCTTTTCCTCTGACACATCAAGGAATCTCTATACTGTGACATAGAGAATTCCATACTTTCTTGTTCTCTTCTCTTTCATATGAGTAGGAACAAAGATAAAGGCATTCTTGTTGAAGCCGATCCTAAACCTGAAAGGACTCTGAAGAGAAAGCTAAGAGAAGCTAAAGCACAACTCTCTGGAGAGGACCTGACAGAAATCTTCGAAAAAGAAGAAGACATGGCAGCCGAAAATAACAACAATGCCAACAATGAAAGGAAGGTGCTTGGTGACTTTACTGCACCAACTCCCGATTTCTATGGCAGAAGCATCTTTATTCCTGCCATTGGAGCAAACAACTTTGAGCTTAAGCCTCAATTAGTTTCTCTGATGCAACAGAATTGCAAGTTTTATGGACTTCCATTGGAAGATCCTCATCAGTTCTTGGCTGAATTTTTGCAAATCTGTGACACCGTTAAGACCAATGGAGTTGATCCCGAGGTCTACAGACTCATGCTTTTCCCTTTTGCTGTAAGAGACAAAGCTAGTATATGGTTGAACTCACAACCTAGAGACAGCCTGAACTCTTGGAAAAATCTAGTCAATGCCTTCTTTGCTAAATTCTTTCCACCTCAAAAGATGAGTAAGCTTAGAGTGGAAGTTCAAACCTTCAAACTGAAGGAAGGTGAATCCCTCTATGAAGCTTGGGAAAGATATAAGCAATTGATCAGAAGGTGTTCTTTTGACATGCTTTTAGAATGGAGCATCATATGTATCTTCTATGATGGTCTGTCTGAGTTATCCAAGATGTCATTGGACCATTTTGCAGGCGGATCTATTCATGTGAAGAAAACACCTACAGAAGCCCAGAAACTCAATGAAATGGTTGCAAATAACCAGTTCATGTACACTTCTGAAAGAAATCCTGTGAACAATGGGACAACTCAGAAGAAAAGAGTTCTTGAGATTGATACTCTGAATACCATATTGGCTCAGAACAAAATATTGACTTAGCAAGTCAATATAATTTCTCATAATCTGACTGGATTGCAAGCTGCATCTGGCAGTGCTAAAGAAGCCCCCTCTAAAGGAGAAGCTTATGACCCTGAGAATCCTGCAATAAAAGAGGTGAATTACATGGGAGAACCCTATGGAAACACCTACAATTCTTCATGGAGGAATCACCCAAATTTCTCATGGAAGGATCAACAGAAGCCTCAAAAAGGATCCAATAACAATAATGGTGGGAAAAATAGGTTTAGCAATAGCAAGCCTTTTCCATCATCTTCTCAGCAACAGATAGAGAATTCTGAGCAGAGTCTCTCTAGCTTAGCAAACATAGTCTCTGATCTATCCAAGACCACTCTCAGCTTCATGAATGAGGCACGGTCCTCTCTCAGAAATCTGGAGGCACAAGTGGGTCAACGGAGTAAAAAAGTTACTGAAACTCCTCCTAGCACTCTCCCAAGTAATACAGAAGAGAACCCAAAAAGAGAATGCAAGGCCATAATTGTATCAAACATGGCCAAACCTGGAGAGAATGAAAAGGCAGTGATTCCCAGTGAGGAAGACCTCAAGGGACGTCTACTGACCACTAGGGAGTTCTCTTATGAGGGACCAAAAGAATTTGAGGCTTATCTAGAGACCATAGAGATTCCACTGAACTTCCTATTACCATTCATGAGCTTTAAAGAGTATTATTCCTCTGAAGAGGATGAAAATATTACTGAAGAGCAAGTTGCTAAGTACCTTAGAGCAATCATAAAGCTGAATGCCAAGTTATTCAGTAATGAGACTTGGAAGGATGAACCTCCATTGCTCATTAATGAACTAACCACCTTGGCTCAGCTGAAGATTCCTCAAAAGAAACCGGATTCTGGAAGGTTCTTAATACCTTGCACCATATTACACCATGACCTTTGAGAAGGCTCTGTGTGACCTGGGGTCAAGTGTAAACCTCATGCCACTCTCTATAATAGAGAAACTAGGGATCTTTGAGGTACAAGCTGCAAGAATCTCATTAGAGATGGCAGACAATTCAAGAAAACAGGCTTATGGACTTGTAGAGGATATCTTAGTGAAGGTTGTAGGCATTTACATCCCTGCTAACTTCATCATCCTAGACACTGGGAAGAATAAGGATGAATCCATCATCCTTGGTAGACCCTTCCTAGCCACAGCAAAAGCTGTGATTGATGTTAACAGAGGAGAGTTGGTCCTTCAAGTGAATGAGGACTACCTTGTGTTTAAGGCTCAAGGATCTCCTTCTATACACATGGAGAAGAAGCATGAAAAGTTTCTCTTAATACAGAGTCAAATAGAGCCCTCCACATTCAAACTCTAAGTTTGGTGTTGGGAGGCCCCAACCATACTCTGAGAATCTATGAGGCTCCATGAGAGCTCACTGTCAAGCTATTGATATTAAAGAAGCGCTTATTGGGAGGCAACCCAATCTTTATTTATCTATGTTAAATTTCCATTTTTCATTGTTATTTTATGTTTTCTTTAGGTTGATGATCATGTGGAGTCACAAAAACAACTACAAAAATCAAAGCAAACTCAAAAACAGCATTAAAAACAGCACACCCTGGAGGAGGAGCTTACTGGCATTTAAACGATAGTAAGGGCAGCAGAATGGGCGTTAAACGCCCAATCTGGCACCATTCTAGGCATTTAACGCCAGAGAAAGGCACCAGACTGGCGTTTAACGCCAGAAAAGGGCACCAAGTTGGCGTTAAATGCCAAAAAAGGGTAGCAATCTGGCTTTTAACGCCAGGATTAGCACTCAGAGAGCATTTACACGCCAGAATGGTGCATGGATGAGAAATCCTTGACACCTCAGGATCTATGGACTCCACAGGATCCCCACCTACCTTAACTCACTCTCTCTCTTCTTCACACCTCCCCATACCACCCTTCCCCAAATACCCCTCACCAATCACCTCCATTTCTCTTCCCTATCACCCTTTCACCACTCACATCCACCCACTCTTCCCCAAAAACCCCACCTACCCCACCTTTCAAATTCAAAAACTTTTCTTCCCAAACCCAACCCTAATACATAAACCCTAACCCTCTCTCTACCTCTATATAAACCCATCATCCCTCTTTTATTTTCACACATCATAAATACTTCCTTCCCCCTTGGCCGTACCACTCACACCACTCTATCTCCTCCATTTTCTTCTTCTTCTCCTCCTTTCTTTCTTCTTTTGTTCGAGGATGAGCAAACATTTTAAGTTTGGTTTAGAAAAAGTGTTTGTTTTTTATTTTTCCATAACCATTTATGGCACCTAAGGTCGGAGAAACCTCTAGAAAGAGGAAAGAAAAGGCAAAATCTTCTACCTCCGAGTGAAGGGAGATGGAGAGATTCATCTCAAAGGTCCATCAAGACCACTTCTATGAAGTTGTGGCTAAGAAAAAGTGATCCTTGAGGTTCCCTTCATGCTCAAGAAGAATGAATATCCGGAGATCCGACATGAGATTCGAAGAAGAGGTTAGAAAGTTCTCACCAACCCCATTCAACAAGTCAGAATCTTAATAGTTCAAGAGTTCTATGTTAACGCATGGATCACCAAGAACCATGATCAAAGTGTGAACCCGAACCCAAAGAATTGGCTCACAATGGTTTGGGCGAAATACTTAGATTTCAGTTCAGAAAATGTAAGGTTGGCATTCGACTTGCCTATGGTGCAAGGAGATGCACGCTCCTACACTGGAAGGGTCAACTTTGATCAAAGGTTGGACCAAGTCCTTATGGACATATGTGTAGAAGGAGCTCAGTGGAAAAGAGACTCCAAAGGCAAGCCGATTCAATTGAGAAGACATGACCTTAAGCCCGTGGCTAGAGGATGGCTAGAGTTCATCTAACACTCCATCATTCCTACTAGCAACCGATCTGAAATAACTGTAGATCGGGCTATTATGATCCATAGTATCATGATTGGAGAGGAAGTGGAAATTCATGAGATTATACATCTAGAACTATACAAGGTTGCTGACAAACCTTCCACTTTAGCAAGGTTAGGCTTCCCTCATCTCATCTGTCACCTATGTAATTTATCTTGAATTATCATAGAGGAAGACATCCTTACTGAAGAGGACAAGCCCATCACAAAAAAGTGGATGGAGCAAATAAGAGAGCCCACTCATGGACCTCAACAAGAGCGTGAGGAAGTCCCTCATCAAGAAATCCCTGAGATGCCTCAAGGGGTGCAATTTTCTTCACACAACTATTGGGAGTAACTCAACACCTCTTTGGAAGATTTGAGTTCCAATATGGAGCAACTAAGGACAGAGCACCAAGAGTATTCCATTGTTCTCCATGAAATTAGAGAGGATCAAATAGCCATGAGGGAAGAGCAACAAAGGCAAGGAAGAGACATAGAGGAGCTCAGACGTTCCATTGGATCTTCAAGAAGAAGAACTAGCCGCCATCACTAAGGTGGACCCGTTCTTTGATTTCCTTGTTCTTATCTTTCTGTTTTTCGATTTTTATGCTTTATGTGTTATCCATGTTTGTGTCTTCATTACATGATCATTAGTGTCTAGTGTCTATGCCTTAAAGCTATGAATAATTCTATGAATCCTTCACCTCTCTTAAATGAAAAATGTGCCTAATTACAAAAGAACAAGAAGTATTTGGATTTCAAATTTTATCTTGAAATTAGTTTAATTATTTTGATGTGGTGGCAATACTTTTTGTTTTCTGAATGAATGCTTGAACAGTGCATATTTTTTATAGTGAAGTTTATGAATGTTAAAATTGTTGGCTCTTGAAAGAATGATGAACAAAGAGAAATGTTATTGATAATCTGAAAAATCATGAAATTGATTCTTGAAGCAACAAAAAGAAAAAAAAGTAGCAAAAAAAGTAGCGAAAAAAAAGAGGCGAAAAAGAAAAAGAAAGAAAAAGAAAAAGCAAGCAGAAAAACCCAACAGCCCTTTAAACCAAAAGGCAAGGGTAAAGAGGATCCAAGGCTTTGAGCATCAATGGATAGGAGGGCCCAAAGGAGTAAAATCCTGGCCTAAGCGGCTAAATCAAGTTGTCCCTAACCATGTGCTTGTGTCATGAAGGTCCAAGTGAAAAGCTTGAGACTGAGTGGTTAAAGTCATGATCCAAAGCAAAAAGAGCGTGCTTAAGAACTCTGGACACCTCTAA
>NC_029775.3:27340989-27343087 GCF_000817695.3 Arachis duranensis
CCCAGTTATGTGTCTGTGGCATTTATGTATCCGGTGGTAATACTGGAAAACAAAGTGCTTAGGGTCACGGCCAAGACTCATAAAGCAGCTGTGTTCAAGAATCAACATACTGAACTAGGAGAATCAATAACACTATCTAAAATTCTGAGTTCCTATAGATGCCAATCATTCTGAATTTCAAAGGATAAAGTGAGATGCCAAAACTGTTCAGAAGCAAAAATGCTACTAGCCCCGCTCATCTAATTTGGACTAAGTTTCATTGATATTGTGGAGTTCATTATATATTCCCTTCTTTTTATTCTATTCTGTTTTTAGTTGCTTGGGGACAAGTAACAATTTAAGTTTGGTATTGTGATGAGCGGATAATTTATACACTTTTTGGCATTGTTTTTAGGTAGTTTTTAGTATGATTTAGTTAGTTTTTAGTATATTTTTATTAGTTTTTATGCAAAATTCATATTTCTGGACCTTACTATGAGTTTGTGTGTTTTTTGATGATTTCAGGTATTTTCTGGCTGAAATTGAGGGACTTGAGCAAAAATCTGATTCAGAGGCTGAAAAAGGACTGCAGATGCTGTTGGATTCTGACCTCCCTGCACTCAAAATAGATTTTCTGGAGCTATAGAAACCCAATTGGCGCGCTCTCAATTGAGTTAGAAAGTACACATCTTGGGCTTTCCAAAAATGTATAATAGTCTATACTTTGCTTGAGATTTGATGGCCTAAACTGGCATTCCAAGTTGGCATAAAAATTCTGGCGTAAAACGCCAAAACTGGCACTAGAATTGGAGTTAAACGCCCAAACTGGCACTAAAGCTGGCGTTTAACTCCAAGAAAAGCCTATGCACATGAAAGCTTCAATGCTCAGCCCAAGCACACACCAAGTGGGCTCCGGAAGTGGATTTATGCATCATTTACCTATTTCTGTAAACCCTAGGTTACTAGTTCTCTATAAATAGGACCTTTTACTATTGTATTTTCATCTTTGGATCATCTTTTGATCTTTTGATCACTTTTGGGAGGCTGGCCATTCGGCCATGCCTAGACCTTGTTCTTATGTATTTTCAATGGTGGAGTTTCTACACACCATAGATTAAGGTGTGGAGCTCTGCTATTCCTCATGAATCAATGCAATTACTACTGTTTTCTATTCAATTCAAGCTTATTCTTGTTCTAAGATATTCACTCGTACTTCAACCTGGTGGATGTGATGATCCGTGACACTCATCATCATCCTCCCCTTATAAACGCATGCCTGACAACCACCTCCGTTCTATCTACGAGAGCTTGAGTGTGTATCTCTTGGCCTCTTGGTTCACGATACATGGTTGCCTCTCCTGACAATAGAGCTTCCATTCTGTGCGATCAGAGTCTTCGTGGTATAAGCTAGAATCATATGGGCAGCATTCTTGAGATCCGAAAAGTCTATACCTTGTCTGTGGTATTCCGAGTAGGATCTGGGATGGGATGACTATGATGAACTTCAAACTCGCGAGTGTTGGGCACAGTGACAGTGTGCAAATGGATCAATGGATCTTATTGCGACATGATCGAGAACTGACAGATGATTAGACATGCGAGAAACCGTAGAGGACCATTTTCACTGAGAGGATGGATGGTAACCATTGACAACGGTGATCCACCTACATACAGCTTGCCATGGAAAGGAGTAAGAATGATTGGATAAAGGCCATAGGAAAGCAGAGGCTCAGAGGGAACAAAGCATCTTCATACGCTTATCTGAAATTTCCACCAATGAATTGCATAAGTATTTCTATCCTATTTTATGTTCTAGTTCATTCTTTTAATTATCAACACCCCATAATCATTTGAATCCACCTGACTGAGATTTACAAGTTGACCATAGCTTGCTTCAAGCCGACAATCTCTGTGGGATCGACATTTACTTACGTAAGGTATTACTTGGACGACCCAGTGCACTTGCTGGTCAGTTGCACAAAGTTGTGTATCGCGATTTCGTGTATGATGAGCGGATAATTTGTACGTTTTTTGGCATTGTTTTTAGTATATTTTTAGTATGATCTAGTTGGTTTTTAGTATATTTTTATTAGTTTTTAGTTAAAATTCACTTTTCTGG
>NC_029775.3:27343336-27343583 GCF_000817695.3 Arachis duranensis
GAAGTGGATTTTTTATGTCATTTACTCATCTCTGTAAACCTTAGGCTATTAGTTTTCTATAAGTAGGACCTTTTACTATTGTATTAGAGGGATCTTTCAATCTTTGGATCTTTTGATCATGTTTTGATGATTGAACCCTCATTGGGAGGCTGGCCATTCGGCCATTCTTAGACCTTGTTCTTATGTATTTTCAACGGTGGAGTTTCTACACACCATAGATTAAGGTGTGGAGCTCTGCTGTACCTCG
>NC_029775.3:27343698-27371350 GCF_000817695.3 Arachis duranensis
GTGACACTCATCATCATTCTCACTTATGAACGTGTGCCTGACAACCACCTCCGTTCTACCTTTGATTGGGTGAATATCTCTTGGATTCCTGGTACACGATGCATGGTTGATCGCCTGACAACCGAGTGCTCGCCTGACAAACGAGCCAGCCATTCCGTGAGATCAGAGTCTTTGTGGTATAGGCTAGAACTGATGGCGGCATTCAAGAGATCCGGAAGGTCTAACCTTGTCTGTGGTATTCTGAGTAGGATTCAATGATTGAATGACTGTGACGTGCTTCAAACTCCTGAAGGCGGGGCGTTAGTGACAGATGCAAAAGAATCACTGGATTCTATTCCGACCTGATTGAGAACCGACAGATGGATAGCCGTGCCGTGACAGGGTGCGTTGAACATTTCCACTGAGAGGATGGGAGGTAGCCACTGACAACGGTGAAACCCTTGCTTAAGCTTGCAATGGAAAGGAGTAAGAAGGATTGGATGAAGACAGTAGGAAAGCAGAGAGACGGAAGGGATAGCATCTTCATACGCTTATCTGAAATTCCTACCAATGAATTGCATAAGTATCTCTATCTCTATCTTTATAGTTTTATTCGTATATCACCATACCCATTTGAGTTTGCCTGACTGAGATTTACAAGGTGACCATAGCTTGCTTCATACCAACAATCTCTGTGGGATCGACCCTTACTCGCGTAAGGTCTATTACTTGGACGACCCAGTACACTTGCTGGTTAGTTGTGCGAAGTTGTGTTTATGCCATGGTATTGAACACCAAGGTTTTGGTTTCATCACCGGGGATTAATTGAGTTGTGAAAAGTATTGATCACAATTTCGTGCACCAGTGTACCAAGTTTTTGGCGCCGTTACCGCGGATTGTTCGTGTTTGGACAACTGACGGTTCATCTTGTTGCTTAGATTAGGTATTTTTCATTTTTTAATTTTGTTCATCAGAATTTTTAAGAACAAATTCTAGAGTTTTAGATGATGCTTTTAACATCACAGGGGCTAGTTGATTCCCATCAATTTGGCTGTTGTATGTAATGTCTTGCTGAAGCTTGGCTGACCATGTCTAATCTTTTTAGACTGAAGCTTTAGACTAACATTACGTGATTCCTGGGATTCTTATTAAAAATTTTGAGTTTCTTATTTTCTTTTTCAAAAAAATTTTCAAAAAATTACAAAATTTTTTTATAAAATCATAAAAATCAAAAATATTTTGTGTTTCTTGTTTGAGTCTAGAGTCAAATTTTAAGTTTGGTGTCAATTTCATGTTTTTATCTTTCTTGCATTTTTCGAAAATACATGCATGGTGTTCTTCATGATCTTCAAGTTGTTCTTGATGATTTTCTTTGTCTGATCTTTAAATTCTCTTGTTTTGTGTCTCTTGTTGTTTCTCATATGCATTCTCAGTTTGTTAGTGTCTCTAGTATGAAAATTCTAAGTTTGGTGTCTTGCATGTCCTTTTTCCTAAAAATTTTTTCTTGATGTTCATCTTGACATTCAAAGTGTTCTTGCATGCATTATTTATTTGATCTTAGTTTTTCATGATTAGTTGCATTTTGTTATTTTTCTCTCTCATCATTAAAAATTCAAAAAAAATCAAAATTATGTCTTTTTAAGTCAATAATACAGAGAATTGAAAATTCAGAATATACAGCAGAGGAATCACAGAGAAAAAGCTGGGTATTCAAAACGCCTAATGAAGAAGGAATTCTGGCATTTAAACGCCAGCCAGGGTACCTGGCTGGGCGTTTAACGCTCAAAAAGGTAGACAAGTGGGCGTTAAACGCCAGAATGGATACCATTCTGGGTGTTTAACGCCAGGATAGCACCAAGTAGGTAGTTTTGTTTTCAATTCAAATCTTTTTCAATTTTTAAGTTTTAAAACTAATTTTTCAAAATCTTATCTTTTTCATATCCTCTCTTATCAATCATATCTTTTTCAAAATCAAATCTTTTTCATTTTTTTAATATTTTTCGAAAATTCCTGCTAACAATTAATGTTGTGATTCAAAAATTTCAAGTTTGTTACTTTCTTGTTAAGAAAGGTTCAATATTTGAATTTTAGAATCATATCTTTCAATTTCTTGTTAGTGAAGTCATCAATTTTAAAAATAAAAAAATTTTTCAATCATATCTTTTTTTAAAAAAAAAATCAGATTTGTTTTTCAATCATATCTTTTCAAACATATCTTTTTCAATCAAATCATTTTCAAATCATATCTTTTTAAAATTTTGATTTCAAAAATCTTTTCTAACTTCTTATCTTTTCAAAAATTGATTTTCAAATCTTTTTCAACTAATCACTATTTCGTATCTTTTTCGAAAATCACTAACCACTTTTTAAAAAATCCTTTTTAATTTTTGAAAACTATCTCTCTCATCTCTTTCTATTTAATCACTAACACTCCTCTTCTCTTGATAATTTGAACCCTCTCCCCTCTTTATAAATTCGAATTCTTCTACCTCATCCTTTTATTCTTCTTTTCCTCTAACACATCAAGGAATCTCTATAATGTGACATAGAGGATTCCATACTTTCTTGTTCTCTTCTCTTTCATAGAGTAGGAACAAAGATGAAGGAATTCTTGTTGAAGCTGATCCTGAACCTGAAAGGACTCTAAAGATGAAGCTAAGAAAAACTAAAGCACAACTCTCTGGAGAGGACCTGACAGAAATCTTTGAAAAAGAAGAAGACATGGCAGCAAAAAATAACAACAATGCCAACAATGCAAGGAAGGTGCTTGGTGATTTTACTGCACCAACTCTCGATTTTTATGGGAGAAGCATCTCTATTCCTGCCATTGAAGCAAACATCTTTGAGCTTAAGCCTCAATTAGTTTCTCTGATGCAACAGAATTGCAAGTTTCATGGACTTCCATTGGAAGATCCTCATCAAAAGAAAGGAGTTCTTGAGATTGATACTCAGAATGTCATATTGGCTCAGAATAAAATATTGACTCAGCAAGTCAATATAATTTCTCAGAATCTAACTGGATTGCAAGCTGCATCTGGCAGTGCTAAAGAAGCCTCCTCTGAAGGAGAAGCTTATGACCCTGATAATCCTGCAATGGAAGATCTGAATTACATGAGAATCCTATGGAAACACCTACAATTCTTCATGGAGGAATCACCCAAATTTCTCATGGAAGTATGAACAGAAGCCTCAACAAGGCTTCAATAACAATAATGGTGGGAGAAATAGGTTTAGCAATAGCAAGCCTTTTCCATCATCTTCTCAGCAACAGATAGAAAATTCTGAGCAGAGTCTCTCTAGCTTAGTAAACATAGTTTCTGATCTATCCAAGACCACTCTCAGCTTCATGAATGAGGCACGGTCCTCTATCAAAAATCTGGAGGCACAAGTGGGTCAGCTGAGTAAAAGAGTTTCTGAAACTCCTCCTAGCACTCTCCTAAGTAATACAGAAGAGAATCCAAAAAGAGAGTGCAAGGCCATAACTGTATCAAACATGGCCAAACCTGGAGAGAGTGAAAAGGTAGTGATTCCCAGTGAGGAAGACCTCAAGGGACATCCACTGACCACTAGGGAGTTCCCTCATGAGGGAACAAAGGAATCTGAGACTCATCTAGAGACCATAGAGATTCCACTGAACTTCCCATTACCATTTATGAGCTTTGAAGAGTATTCTTCCTCTGAAGAGGATGAAGATATTACTGAAGAGCAAGTTGCTAAGTACCTTAGAGCAATCATGAAGCTGAATGCCAAGTTTTTTGGTAATGAGACTTGGGAGGATGAACATCCATTGCTCATTAATGAACTAACCACCTTGGCTCAGCTGAAGATTCCTCAAAAGAAACCGGATTCTGGAAGGTTCTTAATACCTTGCACCATATTACACCATGACCTTTGAGAAGGCTCTGTGTGACCTGGGGTCAAGTGTAAACCTCATGCCACTCTCTATAATAGAGAAACTAGGGATCTTTGAGGTACAAGCTGCAAGAATCTCATTAGAGATGGCAGACAATTCAAGAAAACAGGCTTATGGACTTGTAGAGGATATCTTAGTGAAGGTTGTAGGCATTTACATCCCTGCTAACTTCATCATCCTAGACACTGGGAAGAATAAGGATGAATCCATCATCCTTGGTAGACCCTTCCTAGCCACAGCAAAAGCTGTGATTGATGTTAACAGAGGAGAGTTGGTCCTTCAAGTGAATGAGGACTACTTTGTATTTAAGGCTTAAGGATCTCCTTCTATACACATAGAGAAGAAGCATGAAAAGTTTCTCTCAATACAGAGTCAAACAGAGCCCCCACATTCAAACTCTAAGTTTGGTGTTGGGAGGTCCCAACCATGCTCTGAGAATCTATGAGGCTCCATGAGAGCTCACTGTCAAGCTATTGACATTAAAGAAGTGCTTATTGGGAGGCAACCTAATCTTTATTTATCTATGTTAAATTTCCATTTTCCATTGTTATTTCATGTTTTCTTTAGGTTGATGATCATGTGGAGTCACAAAAACAACTACAAAAATCAAAGCAAACTCAAAAACAACATTAAAAATAGCACACCCTGGTGGAGGAGCTTAATGGCATTTAAACGCCAGTAAGGGTAGCAGAATGGGCGTTAAACGCCCAATCTGGCACCATTCTGGCACCATTCTTGGTGTTTAACGCCAGAGACGGACACCAGACTGGCGTTTAACGCTAGAAAAGGGCACCAAGTTGGTGTTAAACACCAGAAAAGGGTAGCAATCTGGCATTTAACGCCAGGATTAGCACTCAGAGAGCATTTACATGCCAGAATGGTGCAGTAATGAGAAATCCTTGACACCTCAGGATCTACGGACCCCACAGGATCCCTACCTACCTCAACTCACTCTCTCTTCTTCACACCTCCCCATACCACCCTTTCCCAAATACCCCTCACCAATCACCTCCATCTCTCTTCCCCATCACCCCTTCACCACTCACATCCACCCGTTCTTCCCCAAAAATCCTACCTACCCCACCTTTCAAATTAAAAAACTTTCCTTCCCAAATCCAACCCTAATACACGAACCCTAACCCTCTCTCTACCCCTATATAAACCCCTCATCCCTCTTTCATTTTCACACATCATAAATACGTCCTTCCCCCCTTGGCCGTACCACTCACACCACTCCATCTCCTCCATTTTCTTCTTCTTCTCCTCCCTTCTTTCTTCTTTTCCTTGAGGACGAGCAAATATTTTAAGTTTGGTATGGAAAAAGATTTTGCTTTTTGTTTTTTCATAACCATTTATGGCACCTAAGGCCGGAGAAACCTCTAGAAAGAGGAAAGGGAAGGCAAAAGCTTCCACCTCCGAGTGAAGGAAGATGGAGAGATTCATCTCAAAGGTCCATCAAGACCACTTCTATAAAGTTGTGACCAAGAAGAAAGTGATCCCTGAGGTTCCCTTCATGCTCAAGAAGAATGAGTATTCGGAGATTCGACATGAGATCCGAAGAAGAGGTTGGGAAGTTCTCACCAACCCCATTCAACAAGTCAGAATCTTAATAGTTCAAGAATTCTATACTAACGCATGGATCACCAAGAACCATGATCAAAGTGTGAACCCGAACCCAAAGAATTGGCTCACAATGGTTTGGGGGAAATACTTATATTTTAGTCCAGAAAATATAAGGTTGGCATTCGACTTGCCTATGGTGCAAGGAGAAGCACGCCCCTGCACTAGAAGGGTCAACTTTGATCAAAGGTTGGACCAAGTCCTTATGGACATATGTGTAGAAGGAGCTCAGTGGAAAAGAGACTCCAAAGACAAAGTCGGTTCAATTGAAAAGGCATGACATTAAGCCCGTGGCTAGAGGATGGCTAGAGTTCATCCAACACTCCATCATTCCTACTAGCAACCAATCTAAAGTAACTATAGATCGGGCTATTGATGAGCGGATAATTTATACACTGGCATTGTTTTTACATAGTTTTTAGTATGATTTAGTAGTTTTTAGTATATTTTTATTAGTTTTTAAGTAAAATTCACATTTCTGGACTTTACTATGAGTTTGTGTGTTTTTCTGTGATTTCAGGTATTTTCTGGCTGAAATTGAGGGACCTGAGCAAAAATCTGATTCAGAGGCTGACAAAGGACTGTAGATGCTATTAGATTCTGACCTCCTTGCACTCGAAATAGAATTTGTGGAGCTACAGGAGTCCAAATGGTGTGCTCTCAATTGCGTTGGAAAGTAGACGTCCAGGGCTTTTCAACAATATATAATAGTCTATACTTTGTTCAAGTTTAGATGACGTAAACTGGCGTTCAACGCCAGCTTTCTGCCCTATTCTGGCGTTAAATGCCAGAAACAAGTTGCAAGCAAGAGTCAAACGCCAGAAACAAGTTACAAATTGGCGTTTGACTCCAAAGAAGGCCTCTACACATGAAAGCTTTAATGCTCAGCCCAAGCACACACCAGTGGGCTCGAAAGTGGATTTCTGCATCATTTACTTATTTCTGTAACCCTAGTAACTAATTTAGTATAAATAGAACTTTTTACTATTGTATTAGGGATCTTTGGATGACCTTTTGGAATATCATTGAATCATTGTTAGTCCTTAGACATTGGGGGCTGGCCTCACGGCCATGCCTATCTTATTTTCACTTATGTATTTTCAATGGTGGAGTTTCTACACACCATAGATTAAGGTGTGGAGCTCTGCTGTTTCTCGAGTATTAATGAAAAGTACTACTATTTTCTATTTAATTCATGCTTATTCTTACTCTAAGATATTCATTCGCACACAAGAACATGATGAATGTGATGATTATGTGACACTCATCACCATTCTCACTTATGAACGCGTGATTGACAACCACTTCCGTTCTACATGAAGACAAGCTTGAATGTATATCTCTTGGGTTTCTAATCAACGATTCACATCGACTCCCTTCTGACAATGGGGTATCTAAATCTGATATTGGAACCTCAGTGGTATAAGCTAGAATCAATTGGCAGCATTCTTGAGATCTGGAAAGTCTAAACCTTGTATGTGGTATTCCAAGTAGGATCTGGGATGGGAAAACTGTGAAGAGCTTCAAACTCACGACTGTAGGGCATGGTGACAGATGCAAAAGGATAGTAAATCCTATTCTTACATGATCGAGAACCAACAGCTGATTAGCCATACGATATCTGTGCATGGTATTTTTCATCTGAGACGAGCAATCTGACAGTTGATTAGCCGTACAGAAACCGTAGAGGACGATTTTCACTGAGAGGACGGGAAGTAACCATTGACAACAGTGACACCCAACATACAGCTTGCCATAGAAAGGAGTCTGAAGTATTGGATGAAGGCAGTAGGAAAGTAGAGATTCAGAAGGAACAACGTATTTCCATACGCTTATCTGAAATTCCCACCAATGAATTGCATAAGTATCTCTATCCTTATTTTATGTTTATTTATCTTTTAATTATTAAAACTCCATAAACCATTTGAATCCACCTAACTAAGATTTACAAGATGACCATAGCCTGCTTCAAGCCGACAATCTCCGTGGGATTGACCCTTACTCACGTAAGGTTTATTACTTGGACGACCCAGTGCACTTGCTGGTTAGTTGTGTGAAGTTGTGAAAAAGAGTTGAGATTACAATTGTGCGTACCAAGTTGTTGGCGCCATTGAGATCACAATTTCGTACACCATCTATCATGATCCATAGCATCATGATTGGAGAGGAAGTGGAAGTGCATGAGATTATACCTCTAGAACTATACAAGGTTGCTGACAAACCTTCCACTTTAGCAAGGTCAGCCTTCCCTCATCTCATCTGTCACCTATGCAATTTAGCTGGAATTATCATAGAGGAAGACATCCTCATTGAAGAGGACAAGCCCATCACTAAAAAGAGGATGGAGCAAATAAGAGAGCCCACTCATGGACCTCAACAAGAGCATGAGGAAGTCCCTCATCAAGAAATTCCTGAGATGCCACAAGGGATGCAATTTCCTCCACACAACTATTGGGAGCAACTCAACACCTCTTTGGGAGATTTAAGTTCTAATATGGAGCAACTAAGGATGGAGCACCAAGGGCATTCCATTGTTCTCCATGAAATTAGAGAGGATCAAATAGCCATGAGGGAAGAGCAACAAAGGCAATGAAGAGACATAGACGAGCTCAGACGTTCCATTGGATCTTCAAGAAGAAGACTAGCCGCCATCACTAAGGTGGACCCGTTCTTTGATTTCCTTGTTCTTATCTTTCGGTTTTTCGATTTTTATGCTTTATGTGTTATCCATGTTTGTGTCTTCATTACATGATCATTAGTGTCTAGTGTCTATGCCTTAAAGCTATGAATAATTCCATGAATCCTTCACCTTTCCTAAATGAAAAATGTGCCTAATTACAAAAGAACAAGAAGTACTTGGATTTCAAATTTTATATTGAAATTAGTTTAATTATTTTGATGTGGTGGCAATACTTTTTGTTTTCTGAATCAATGCTTGAATAGTGCATATTTTTTATAGTGAAGTTTATGAATGTTAAAATTGTTGGCTCTTGAAAGAATGATGAACAAAGAGAAATGTTTTTGATAATCTGAAAAATCATGAAATTGATTCTTGAAGCAAGAAAAAGCAGTGAAAAAGAAAAAAAGTAGCAAAAAAAAGATGCGAAAAAGAAAAAGAAAGAAAAAGAAAAAGCAAGCAGAAAAAGCCAACAGCCCTTTAAACCAAAAAGCAAGGGTAAAGAGGATCCAAGGCTTTGAGCATCAATGGATAGGAGGGCCCAAAGGAGTAAAATTCTGGCCTAAGCGGCTAAATCAAGTTGTCCCTAACCATGTGCTTGTGTCATGAAGGTCCA
Organism: Arachis duranensis; assembly: GCF_000817695.3. NCBI lineage: Eukaryota > Viridiplantae > Streptophyta > Magnoliopsida > Fabales > Fabaceae > Arachis > Arachis duranensis. The sequence continues at coordinate 27,352,504 of NC_029775.3, forward strand.
AGTGAAAAGCTTGAGACTGTGTGGTTAAAGTCGTGGTCCAAAGCAGAAAGAGTGTGCTTAAGAATTATGGATACCTCTAACTGGGGACGTTAGCAAAGCTGAGTCACAATCTGAAAAGGTTCACCCAGTTTTGTGTCTATGGCATTTATGTATCCAGTGGTAATACTAGAAACCATTATTTTATGATTTATTTTGTGCTAAATTGAGTGGTTTTTATCAGCTTTTCACCCAGTTATTCATATGATTTGCATGTATTTATAATTCCTTCCTAAATTTGTGCTATGTTTGAAAACTTGCTTCCTAGAGATCTTTTAATTATGTATTTTAATTCTCCTCTATACCATTCGATGCTGTGATCTGTGTGTTAAGTGTTTCAGGCTTCATAGGGAGGAATGGCTTGGAGAACGGAGAGGAAGCTTGCAAAAATGGAAGGAACACAAGAAATTGAGGAGATGACCAGCGAGAAGCGACGCGGACACATGGCTCACGCGACCGCGCGAAATGGAGAAAATCACAGTGACGCGCTCGCGTGCCTGACGCGAACGCGTGGATTGGAAGCTGCATGAGTGACGCGAACACGTGGACGACGCGTACGCGTGGCAAGGAAAAATGCTGAATTACGCGCACGCGTGGACGACGCGTACGCGTGACATGCGTGGTCTGTAGAATTAACAGAAAATGCTGGGGGCAATTTCGGGCCGCGTTTTGACCCAGATTTCGGTCCAGAAACACAGATTAAAGTCAGGGAACATGCAGAGACTCAATAGATCAGATCATACACACAATTTTAGGTTTATATATAGTTTTTAGAGAGAGAGGTTCTCTCTTCTCTCTTAGGATTTAGGATTAGGATTCCTCTTAAAGGATTTAGGATTTCTTCTTCTCAATTTTCAGGTTCAATGTTCCTTTTACTTAATTTCTCAATTTGGTTTATGAACTCTTTATGTTTGGATTGATTTTCTTTTATTAATGCAATTTGAGATATTTCAGATTTATGATTTTATTTAGCTTTTTACATTCTTAGCTTTGGTTGATTAATTGGAGACACTTTAGTTATCAAATTTAGCTGTTGATTGAAATTGGAATTACTGATTGATCTGGATCACTCTAAAGCTAGTCCTTCCATAAGGATTGACTGGGACTTGAGGATCAAGCTAATTAGTCCACTTGACCTTCCTTTGTTTAGTAAAGGCTGACCAAGCGGGATTAAAACCCAATTTTATCATACCTGATAAGGATAACTAGGATAGGAATTCCAGTTCTCATACCTTGCAAGAGTTTTTCAATTATTAATTTATTTCCCTTGCAATTTATTTTCCTTTCTCAATATTTCAAAAAAACCCCAAAATACACCTTTGCATAACCAATAATAAGAACACCTCCCTACAATTCCTTGAGAAGACGACCGGAGGTTTAAATACTTCGGTTATCAATTTTATCAGGGGTTTGTTACTTGTGACAACCAAAACTTTTGTAAGAAAGGAATTCTTACCGGTTTAGAAGCTATACTTACAACGGAAATTTATTTGTGGAAATTCTAGATCGCACGACAGTTTTGTTCTTCATTCACCCAGTTATGTGTCTGTGGCATTTATGTATCCGGTGGTAATACTGGAAAACAAAGTGCTTAGGGTCACGGCCAAGACTTATAAAGTAGCTGTGTTCAAGAATCAACGTACTGAACTAGGAGAATCAATAACACTATCTAAAATTCTGAGTTCCTATAGATGCCAATCATTCTGAATTTCAAAGGATAAAGTAAGATGCCAAAACTGTTCAGAAGAAAAAATGCTACTAGCCCCGCTCATCTAATTGGGACTAAGTTTCATTGATATTGTGGAGTTCATTGTATATTCCCTTCTTTTTATTCTATTCTGTTTTCAGTTGCTTGGGGACAAGCAACAATTTAAGTTTGGTGTTGTGATGAGCGGATAATTTATACGCTTTTTGGCATTATTTTTAGGTAGTTTTTAGTATGATTTAGTTAGTTTTTAGTATGTTTTTATTAGTTTTTATGCAAAATTCATATTTCTGGACCTTACTATGAGTTTGTGTATTTTTCTGTGATTTCAGGTATTTTCTGGCTGAAATTGAGGGACCTGAGCAAAAATCTGATTCAGATGCTGAAAAAGGACTGCAGATACTGTTGGATTCTGACCTCCCTGCACTCGAAATGAATTTTCTAGAGCTACAAAAATCCAATTAGCGTGCTTTCAATTACGTTGAAAATAGACATCTTGGGCTTTCCAGCAATGTGTAATAGTCCATACTTTGCCTGAGATTTGATGGCCCAAACTGGCATTCCAAGTCGGCATAAAAATTCTGGCGTAAAACGCCCAAAATGGCACCAGAATTGGAGTTAAACACCCAAACTGCCACCAAAGCTGGCGTTTAACTCCAAGAAAAGCCTATGCACATGAAAGCTTCAATACTCAACCCAAGCACATACCAAAAGTGGGCTCTAGAAGTGGATTTCTCCATCATTTACCTATTTCTGTAAACCCTAGGTTACTAGTTCTCTATAAATAGGACCTTTTACTATTGTATTTTTATCTTTGGATCATCTTTTGATCTTTTGATCACTTTTGGGAGGCCGGCCATTCAGCCATGCCTAGACCTTGTTCTTATATATTTTCAACGGTGGAGTTTCTACACACCATAGATTAAGGTGTGGAGCTCTGCTGTTCCTCATGAATCAATGCAATTACTACTGTTTTCTATTCAATTCAAGCTTATTCTTGTTCTAAGATATTCACTCGTACTTCAACCTGGTGGATGTGATGATCCGTGACACTCATCATCATCCTCCCCTTATGAACGCATGCCTAACAACCACCTCCGTTCTATCTGCGAGAGCTTGAGTGTGTATCTATTGGCCTCCTGGTTCACGACGCATGGTTGCCTCTCCTGACAACAGAGCTTTCATTCCGTGTGATCAGAGTCTTCGTGGCATAAGCTAGAATTACATGGGCAGCATTCTTGCGATCCGGAAAGTCTAAACCTTGTCTGTGGTATTTCGAGTAGGATCTGGGATGGGATGACTGTGACGAGCTTCAAATTCACGAGTGTTGGGCACAGTGACAGTATGCAAAAGGATCAATGGATCTTATTCCCACATGATCGAGAATCGACAGATGATTAGCCATGCGGGAAACCGTAGAGGACCGTTTTCACTGAGAGGATGGATGGTAGCCATTGACAACGGTGATCTACCTACATACAGTTTTCCATGGAAAGGAGTAAGAAAGATTGGATGAAGGCAATAGGAAAGCAGAGGCTCAGAGGGAACAAAGCATCTTCATACGCTTATCTAAAATTCCCACCAATGAATTGCATAAGTATTTCTATCCTATTTTATGTTTTAGTTCGTTCTTTTAATTATCAACACCCCATAATCATTTGAATCCGCCTGACTGAGATTTACAAGATGACCATAGCTTGCTTTAAGCCGACAATCTCCGTGGGATCGACCCTTACTCATGTAAGGTATTACTTGGACGACCCAATGCACTTGCTGGTCAGCTGCACTCACGTAAGGTATTACTTGGGCTATTGGCTTTTTCTGCTTGCTTTTTCTTTTTTTTTTCTTTTAATTTTCGCCTTTTTTTTTCGCACGCTTTGTTATTCACTGCTTTTTCTTACTTCAAGAATCAATTTTATGATTTTTCAGATCATCAATAACATTTCTCTTTTTTTCATCATTCTTTCAAGAGCCAACAAATTTAATATTCATAAACTTCACTATAAAAAATATGCACTGTTCAATCATTCATTCAGAAAACAAAAAGTATTGCCACCACATCAAAATAATTAAACTAATTTCAAGATAAAATTTGAAATTCATGTACTTCTTGTTTTTTTTTTGTAATTAGGAACATTTTTCATTTAAGAAAGGTGAAGGATTCATGGAATTATTTATAGCTTTAAGACATAGACACTAGACACTAATGATCATGTAATGAAGCTAAAACATAGTCAAATATAAAGCATAAAAATCGAAAAACAGAAAAATAAGAACAAGGAAATTAAAGAACGGGTCCACCTTAGTGATGGCGGCTAGTTCTTCCTCTTGAAGATCTTATGGAGTGCTTGAGCTCCTCAATGTCTCTTCCTTGCCTTTGTTGCTCTTCCCTCATGGCTCTTTGGTCCTCTCTAATTTCATGGAGGATAATGGAATGCTCTTGGTGCTCCATCCTTAGTTGCTCCATGTTGGAACTCAAATCTCCTAAGGAGGTGTTGAGTTGCTCCCAATAGTTGTGTGGAGAAAAATGCATCCCTTGAGGTATCTCAGAGATTTCTTGATGAGGAACTTCCTCATGCGCTTGTTGAGGTCCATGAGTGGGCTCTCTTATTTGCTCCATCCACTTTTTTGTGATGGGCTTGTCCTCTTCAGTGAGGATGTCTTCCTCTATGATAATTCAAAATAAATTACATAGGTGACAGATGAGATGAGGGAAGCCTAACCTTGCTAAAGTGGAAGGTTTGTCAGCAACCTTGTATAGTTCTAGATGTATAATCTCATGAATTTCCACTTCCTCTCCAATCATGATACTATGGATCATGATAGCCCGATCTACAGTTATTTCAGATCGGTTGCTAGTAGGAATGATGGAGTGTTAGATGAACTCTAGCAATCCTCTAGCCACGGGCTTAAGGTCGTGCCTTTTCAATTGAATCGGCTTGCCTTTGGAGTCTCTTTTCCACTGAGCTCCTTCTACACATATGTCCATAAGGACTTGGTCCAACCTTTGATCAAAGTTGACCCTTCTAGTGTAGGAGCGTGCATCTCCTTGCACCATAGGCAAGTCGAATGCCAACCTTACATTTTCTGAACTGAAATCTAAGTATTTTCCCCGAACCATTGTAAGCCAATTCTTTGGGTTCGGGTTCATACTTTGATCATGGTTTCTAGTGATCCATGCATTAGCATAGAACTCTTGAACCATTAAGATTCTGACTTGTTGAATGGGATTGGTGAGAGCTTCCCACCCTCTTCTCTTAATCTCATGTCGGATCTCCGGATATTCACTCCTTTTGAGCATGAAAGGGACCTCGGGGATCACCTTTTTCTTGGCCACAACTTCATAGAAGTGGTCTTGATGGGCTTTTGAGATGAATCTTTCCATCTCCCATGACTCGGAGGTAAAAGCAATTGCCTTCCCTTTTCTCTTCCTTGAGGTTTCTCCAGCCTTAGGTGTCATTAATGGTTATGGAAAAACAAAAAAAAAGTAAGGCTTTTTTCACACCAAACTTAAAAGGTTTGCTCGTCCTCGAGCAAAAGAAGAAAGAAAAGAGGAAAAGAAGAAATAGAGGAGATAGAAATGTGTGAAGGGTTCGGCCAAGGGGGGTTTAGTGGGTTATGATGTGCGAAATTGAAGGTGGTAAGGAGGGTTATATATAGAGAAAGAGAGGGGTGGGTGGCCGAATTGAAGTGGGTGGGTTTGGGAGGGAAGTGTTTTGAATTTGAATGGTGAGGTATATGGGATTTAATGGGGGGTTTTGGGGAAGAGTGGATGGATTTGATAGGTGAATAGTGGTTTAGGAAGAGTGTTATAGAAAGGTGTGAAGGGGAGAGAGAGTAAGTTGAGATAGGTGGGGATCCTGTGGGGTCCACAGATCCTGAGGTGGCAAGGATTTTACATCTGTGTACCTTGCTGGCGTTAAACGCCCCTATGTGTGCCTTTCTGGCGTTTAAACGCTAGGCTGCTGCCCTTTTATGGCGTTTAAACGCCAGTCTGCTGCCCTTTTCTGGCAATTAAACGCCCAGAAAGGTGCCAGACTCGACGTTTAAACGCCCATTTTATACCTTTACTGGCGTTTAAACGCCAGACTGCTGCCCATTTTTGGTGTTTAAATGCCCAGAATGGTGCCAAGCTGGGCGTTAAATGCCCATTTTGGAATCCTTACTGTCGTTTAAACGCCAGTAAGCTCGTCCTCCAGAGTGTGCCATTTTTTATACTATTTTTTATTTTTCTTTAATTTTTTGCAATTTTTTTTGTGACTCCACATGATCATGATCCTAAAGAAAACATAAAATAACATAGATAAATAAAATAAAATTGGGTTGCCTCCCAATAAGCGCTTCTTTAATGTTAATAGCTTGACAGTGAGCTCTTTTCAGAGCTTCACAGATGCTCAGAGCATGATTGTGGCCTCCCAACACCAAACTTAGAGTTTGAGTGTGGGGGCTCTGTCTGACTCTATATTGAGAGAAGTTTTTCATGCTTCTTCTCCATATTTACAGAAGAAAATCCTTGAGCCTTAAACACAAGGTAGTCCTCATTCAATTGAAGGACTAACTCTCCTCTATCCACATCAATCACAACCGTTACTAGGCTAGGAAGTGTCTTCCAAGGATGATGGATTCATCCTCATCCTTCCTAGTGTCTAAGATTATGAAGTCAGCAGGGATGTAAAGGCCTTCAACCTTCAGTAGGACATCCTCTACAAGTCCATAAGCCTTTTTTATTGATTTATCTGCCATCTCTAGTGAGATTCTTGTAGCTTGTACCTCAAAGATCCCTAGTTTCTCCATTACAGAGAGTGGCATGAGGTTGATACCTGACCCCAGGTCACACAGAGCCTTTTCAAAGGTCATGGTGCCTATGGTGCAAGGTATTAAGAACTTTCTAGGATTCGGTTTCTTTTGAGGTAATGTCTGCTGAATCCATGTATTCAGTTCATTGATGAGCAATGGAGGTTCATCCTTCCAAGTCTCATTACCAAATAACTTGGCATTCAGCTTCATGATTGCTCCTAGATATTAAGAAATTTGTTCTTCTGTAGTAATTTCATCTTCTTCAGAAGAAGAATATTCTTCAAAACTCATGAATGGTAATAAGAAGTTCAGTGGAATCTCTATGGTCTCTGTATGAGCCTCAGATTCCTTTGTTTCCCTATTAGGCAACTTCTTATTGGTTAGTGGACGTCCATTGAGGTCTTCCTCAATGGGAAATCACGCCATCCTCCTCCTCTATAGGTTCGGCCATTTTGGTCATATTAATGGCTTTGCACTCTCTCTTTGGATTCTCTTCTGTATTGCTTGGGAGAGTACTAGGAGGAGTTTCAGTGACTCTTTTACAAAGCTGACCCACTTGTGCCTCTAAATTTCTGATGGAGGACCTTGTTTCATTCATGAAACCGAGAGTGGCTTTAGATAGACCAGAGACTATGTTTGATAAGCCAGAGAGGCTCTACTCAGAATTCTCTGTCTATTGCTGAGAAGATGATGGAAAAGGTTTGCTATTGCCAAACCTATTTCTCTCTCTATTATTATTATTGAAACCTTGTTGAGGCTTCTGTTGATCCTTCCATGAAAAATTTGGGTGATTTCTCCATGAAGGATTATAGGTGTTTCCATAGGCTTCTCCCATATAATTCACCTCTTCCATTGCAGGATTCTTAGGGTCATAAGCTTCTCCTTCAGAGGAGGCTTCTTTAGCATTGCCGGATGCAGCTTACAATCCAGTCAAATTCTGAGAAATCATATTGACTTGCTGAGTCAGTATTTCGTTCTGAGCCAATATGGCATTCAGAGTATCAATCTCAAGAACTCCTTTCTTCTGAGTCATCCCATTATTCACATGATTTCTTTCAAAAGTGTACATGAACTGATTATTTGCAACCATCTCAATGAGTTTCTGGGCTTTCGCAGGGTTTTCAGATGAAGAGATCCACCACCAGAATGATCCAATGACATTTTTTACAACTCAGACAGACCATCTTAGAATATACATATGATGCTCCATTCTGGAAGCATGTCAGAAGGACACCTTTTTGTTAATTGCTTGTATCTTTCCCAAGCTTCATAGAGAGATTCACCTTCCGTCTGTTTGAAGGTTTGGACTTCCACTCTAAGCTTGCTCATCTTTTGAGGTGGAAAGAATTTGGTCAAGAAAGCATTGACAAACTTGTCCCAAGAGTTCAGGCTTTCTCTAGGTTGTGAGTCCGACCATGTCCTAGCTCTGTCTCTTACAGCAAAGGGGAAAATTATAAGTCTGTAGACCTCAGAGTCAACCCCATTGGTCTTAACAGTATCACAGATTTGCAAGAATTCAGCTAAGAACTGATGAGGATCTTCTGATGGAAGTCCATGAAACTTGCAATTCTGTTGCATTAGAGAAACTAATTGAGGCTTAAGCTTAAAGTTGTTTGCTCCAATGGTAGGAATTGAGATGCTTTTTCCATAGAAGTTGGAAGTTGGTGCAGTATAGTCACCAAGCATCTTCCTTGCACCTCCGCCATTGTTATTGGGTTCGGCCATGTCATCTTCTTTTTCAAAAATTTCTATCAGGTCCTCTCCAGAGTGTTGTGCTTTAGCTTCTCTTAGCTTCCTCTTCAGAGTCCTTTCAGGTTCAGGATCAGCTTCAACAAGAATGTCTTTATCCTTGTTCCTGCTCATATGAAAAAGAAGAGAACAGAAAAGAAGAGGATTCCTCTATGTCACAGTATAGAGATTCCTTTATGTTAGTAGAAGAAGAAAAGAATAGAAGAATGAGGTAGAGGGAGAATGAGAAGAATTTGAACACAAAGGGAGAGAGAGGGTACGAGTTACGAGTAGAAGAAAAGTGTTAGTAGATAAAGAAAATAAATAGAAAGAGTGAGAGGGAGAGGGAATTCGAATATTAAATAAAAGAAAAAGGAAAAATATTTTTGTTTTTATTTTAAAAATTAGTTAGTATTCGAAAATTAAGAAAAGGAATAAAATAAAATTAGAGTTTGAAACAATTAGTTAATTAAAAAGGTTTTTGAAAAAGAGGAAGGTGATTTTCGAAAATGAGAAGTGAAAAAGTAGTTAGGTGGTTTTGAAAAAGATAAGAAATAGTAAGTTTTGAAAAGATAAGAAGTTAGAAAAAGATTTTGAAATTAAAATTTGAAAAATATATGATTTGAAAAAGATATGATTCTAAAATCTAAAGATTGAACCTTTCTTAACAAGAAAGTAACAAACATGAAATTTTTTGAATCAAATCCTTAAATGTTAGTAAAGTTTTCGAAAATATGAGATGGAAATAAGAAAAATATTTTGAAAATCAATTTTAAAATTTTTGAAAATATTAAGAAGAAAAATGAAAAAAGATTTGATTTTTGAAAAAGATTTGAAAAGATAGAATTTTTAAATTGAAAGTTTGACTTGACTAACAAGAAACAACTAAATTTTAAAAATCTTTGACTAAGTCAACCCAAAATTTTGAATTTTATGTTTGAAATAAGGAAAAGATATATCTTTTTATTTTTTTGAATTTTAATGAGGAAAGAGAAAAACAACAAAAAGACTCAAAACATAAAAATTTTGGATCAAAACCAATGATGCATGCAAGAACACTTTGAATGACAAGATGAACACCAAGAACACTTTAAAGATCAAGATGAACATCAAGAACTTATTTTTGAAAATTTTTTGAAAAGAATGACATGCAAGACACCAAACTTAAAAAAAATTTTAAACTTTTGATTCTAAGAATCCAAAAATGCATATGAAAAACAAGAAAAGACACAAAACAAGAAAATTTTAAGATCAAACAAGGAGACTTTATCAAAAACAACTTGAAGATCATGAAGAACACAATGCATTGAAAACATGCAATTGACACCAAACTTAGGATTTGACACTAGACTCAAAAAAGAAACACAAAATATTTTTTTGGTTTTTTTTATTTTATTAAAAAAATTTTTTGATATATATATAGATATGAATTGTGATACACAACTTCGATACAACTAACCAGCAAGTGCATTGGGTCGTCCAACTAATACCTTACGTGAGTAAGGGTCGATTCCACGGAGATTGTCGGCTTGAAGCAAGTTATGGTTATCCTGTAAATCTCAGTCGGGCAGATTCAGAATGTTATGAGAGTTTAGATAATTAAAATATAAATAAAGCAAAAAATAAGATAGGGATACTTATGCAATTCATTGGTGGGAATTTCAGATAAGCGTATGGAGATGCTTTGTTGCTCATGAACTTCTGCTTTCCTATTGCCTTCATCCAATCATTCATACTCCTTTCCATGGTAAGCTGTATGTTGGGGGATCACCGTTGTCAATGGCTACCGTCCGTCCTCTCAGTGAAAATGGTCCGGCTACGGGTTACGTAGGGCTAATCATCTGTCGGTTCTCACTTGTGTTGGAATAAGATCCAATGATCCTTTTGCGTACTGTCACTGCGCCCAACAGTCATGAGTTTGAAGCTCGTCACAGTCATCCCATCCCAGATCCTACTTGGAATACCACAGACAAGGTTTAGACTTTTCGAATCTCAAGAATGCTGCCAATTGGTTCTAGCTTATACCACGAAGACTCTGATTTCACGGAATTGAAAGGCTCTGTTGTCAGGAGAGGCAATCATGCGTCATGAACCAGGAACCCAAGAGATGCACACTCAAGCTCTCGCAGATAGAACGGAGGTGGTTGTCAGGCACGCGTTCATAAGGGAGGATGATGATGAATGTCACGGATCATCACATCCATCAGGTTGAAGTATGAGTGAATATCTTAGAATAAGAATAAGCGTGAATTGAATAGAAAAACAATAGTACTTTGCATTGATTCATGAGGAATAGCAGAGCTCCACACCTTAATCTATGAGGTGTAGAAACTCCACCGTTGAAAATACAAAAGTGATGAAGGTCCGGGCATGGCCGAATGGCCAGCCCCCAAAACGTGATCAAGGATCAAAAGTGATCCAAAGATAGTCTAAAAAATGATCTAAAGATATAAATACAATAGTAAAAAGTCATATTTATACTAAACTAGTTACTAGGGTTTACAGAAATAAGTAGATAGTGTAGAAATCCACTTCCAGGGCCCACTTGGTGTGTGCTTGGGCTGAGCATTGAAGCTTTCACGTGCATAGGCTTTCCTTAGCGTTTTACTCCAGCTTTGGTGCCAGTTTTGGCGTTTTACGCCAGAAAAGGGTCTCTGACCAGCGTTTAGACGCCAGTTTGGGCTATAAAATTTTGGGCAAAGTATGGACTATTATATATTGCTGGAAAGCCCAAGATGTATACTTTCCAACGCAATTGAGAGCGCGCCAATTGGGCTTCTGCATCTTCAGAAAATCCATTTCGCGTACAGGAGGGTCAGAATCCAACAACATCTGCAGTCCTTTTTCAGCCTCTGAATCAGATTTTTGCTCAGATCCCTCAATTTTAGCCAGAAAATACCTAAAATCACAGAAAAACATACAAACTCATAGTAAAGTCTAGAAATGTGAATTTTGCATAAAAACTAATAAAAATATAATAAAAACTAACTAAAACATACTAAAAACTATGTAAAAATAATGTCAAAAGCGTATAAATTATCCGCTCATCAGTATCCATTGCCAAGGATTGATGATTTGTTTGATCAACTTCAAGGAGCTACCTGTTTCTCTAAAATCAAACTACGTTCAGGGTACCATCAATTGAAGATAAAAGAGAAAGACATTCCAAAAACCACCTTTCGTACCCGCTATGGAAACTATAAGTTCTTAGTAATGTCCTTTGGTCTGACGAATGTGCCTGCAATTTTCATGGACTTAATGAATCGAGTCTTCAAACCTTTCTTAGATCCCTTTGTTATCGTCTTCATCGATGATATCTTGGTGTATTAGAAAAGTTCTACGGAGCATGAGTATCATTTGAGGATTGTGTTACAAACCTTAATGGATCACAAGCTTTATGCTAAGTTTTCTAAATGTGAGTTTTGGCTTGATCAAGTGACATTTTTGGGACACATTGTATCAAAAGATGGAATCATGGTGGATCCAAAAAAAATTGAATCCGTTTATATATGGCCAAGGCCTGCTACAGTGACGAAAATTCGTAGCTTCCTAAGGTTGGCCAGCTACTATCGACGATTCATCAAAGACTTCTCGAGGATTTCTGCACCATTAACCAAGTTAACTAAGAAGAATATAAAGTTTCAATGGTCAGAAGCATGTGAGGAAATTTTCCAGATGCTTAAGGCTTGTCTAACCTCAACACGTGTTCTTGTTTTACCTTCTGGGTCTGGGGGCTTATCAGTTTTTTGTGATGCATCTCGGATAGGACTTGGTTATATATTGATGCAGCATTGCCGCGTTATTGCCTATGCCTCGCGACAACTCAAGAAGCATGAGCAGAATTATCCAACTCATGACCTAGAAATGGCAGCAGTCATTTTGCTTCGAAGATTTGGAGACACAACCTTTATGGTGAGACCTTTGAGATCTATACGGATCACAAGAGTTTGAAGTATATATTTCAATAGAAGGATTTAAATTTGAGGCAACGAAGATGGATGAAGTTTATAAAAGATTACGATTGTACCATTTTATATCATCCTGGAAAGGCAAATGTTGTAGCATATACCCTCAGTAGAAAATTTATGGGCAGCTTGTCCCACATTACTCTTGTAAGGAGACCAACTGTTGAAGAAGTTCATCAATTGGAGGCCATTGGAATTCAATTTGACCTTGTAGAATTAGGAGTTTTCTTAGCACATGTTCGAGCCCAATCTTCCCTGATAGAACAGATCAAGGCTGCACAATGTGATGACCCGAAACTAAGAAAGCTTATAGAAGATGTTCGCAATGGGAGGAACTCAGACTTTTCTCTTGATCAAGATGTTTTGCATTGTGGTCAACACTTTTGTGTGCCAGATAACCACGACTTGAAGAAAGCTATTTTGGAGGAGGCTCACAATTCCAATAAGATGTAACAAGATTTCAAACAATTATTTTGGTGGGAAGGCATGAAGAAAGACATAGGAGTTTTTGTTTCTCATTGCTTAACTTGCCAACAGGTTAAAGCTGAACATCAAAGACATGCTGGATTATTGCAACAAATTGAAATACCTAAATGAAAGTGGGAAAGGATTACGATGGATTTTGTAACAATTTTACCTCGTAGTTTTAAAGGTTTTTATTCAATTTGGGTAATTGTGGATAGAATGACAAAGTCAACCCACTTTCTTCCGGTGAAAAAAACTTTTTAGCGTAGCTCGATATGCTCAACTTTATGTTGATGAGATTGTTAAATTACATGGAATTCCAGTGTCCATTATTTCAGATTGCGGACCTCAATTCACCTCCTCATTTTTGGAAATCTTTTCAGAAAGCGTTAGGAACTCGTCTGGATCTTAGCACAGCTTTTCACCATCAAACTGATGGACAGTTGAAAAGGACGATTCAAACATTGGAAGACATAGTAAGGTGTTGTGTTCTAGATTTTGGTGGGAATTGAGACAGCTATCTACCTTTGATTGAGTTCTCTTATAATAATAGTTATCAAGCTAGCATTCAAATGGCACCATTTGAGGCTCTTTATGGGAGAAGATGCAGGTCACCTATTGGATGGTTTGAGGTTGGTGAGATTAGGCTTTTGGGGACAAATTTGGTACAAGACGCAGTTGAAAAGGTTCACATAATAAGAGAACGTCTATTAGCAGCTCAGAGTAGGCAGAAGGCTTATGTTGATAACAGAAGGCGTAACTTAGATTTTTCAGTGGGTGATCAAGTATTTCTTCGAGTGTCCCATGAAAGGAGTGATGAGGTTTGGGAAAAGAGGCAAGTTTAATCCTCGTTACATTGGTCTATTTGAGATTTTGGACAGAATAGGTGTAGTTGCTTATCGCTTGGCATTGCCGCCTGAGTTGTCTATGATTCATCTAGTCTTTCACATATCAATGTTGCAAATACCTTCTCGACCCATTTCATGTGCTTGCACCACAAGCCATAGAGCTAAAGGAGGATTTATCATTTGAAGAGGAACCAGTGGCTATAGTTGATCGCCAAGTAAAGAAACTACCTTCTAAAGAGATAGCATCTGTGAAACTTGTTTGGAAGAATCATTCGGTAGAAGAAGCAACTTGGAAAGTGGAGGACGCTATGCGCGACAAATATCCGTATTTGTTTGAGTCTGAAAGTAACTATCACACTTACCACTATATATGAATTCAAAATTTGGGGATCGAATTTCTTAAAGGGTGAGAGAATGTAAAAACTGAGAGAGTGAGAGAAAAAAAAGAGAGGGTAGAACACATGGGGGCACATGCCCCACTTAAAATTTTCTTTCTCTCTTCTCCTCTTCTTCGACACCCCCTTCTGTTCTTCTTTCCCTTTCATTTCCTTTCAAAAATAAAAAATGTAAAATCCTCATTTCTCTTCTCTTACCAACTAGATTTCTTCATTTCTTCTCCTTGCAACCAACCACTCAAAATCATCAAACTCACCTTCATCATCTTGCTTCCTTTTCTTCTCTATTCTATCTCTATTTATTCAAAATCTCATTTTCTCAAAATTTCCAAATCAGGGAATTTTAACTTAATGAGTGAAGGAGGCATTTAACTTTGAGTTCCGATTATTATTGAGACTTCAAAGTAACTCTTTGACTCAATAATTAGCCATATCCCTAATTTTTGTCATCTCTATATTTATGGGTATATATAAATCCGAATTAGGGTTATTAGGGTTAGAAAATTTGGGGCTTTTGTCAACGTGAGTAAGATTATGTTAATTAACAACATTAGTAGCTCACAAATATTATTATTGTCATATTTCTAGAGTTGTAGAGTTATTGGACATCATTCGGTAGCTCGTTGACGCACTCAAAGTTGGTTCCAGTTTCGTGGAATCAAGTTGTGAGTGGATATTATGTCTATAATTATTTTAAGTGTATTATTATCAGCATGTAAATTGAATCATTATTTTTGGAGTTTAAAAATATTCGATTATTGTGATTTTTGAATTTTTGAAATAAATATTGATTTGTGAAACTTATAATTTTATAAAAAATACACATGAGACAATATTTATATATTTTGTAAAGTATACATGTTTTCTTATTTAACTCTGTTGAATTTTAATTAAATTTTAGCATGCATTCTTGTATATGTTTGATTTACTATGGAAATTTAGTAATATGTTATAATTATTAGAGATTTGTTATAAATGATTTGGTTTGGATTGGTTTAGGAGACTCTGACTAGAAAACCGTAGTTAACGGAGGTTATGACGTTAACTTAGATGCATCTAAATCAGACCTCAGCTAGCAGGGGCATTGCTAGCCCAACGTGTAGGCCACACGTTAAATTTTTTATACCGTACGGGCACACTAGAGGAAAGGGCTACCCTTAGAGGTGGAGCCGCCCTAGGTGTGTAATATTTGATTTGATTTAAATTCTGGAATGAGAACTCCCATTTTAGTTCATCCACTTAACTACTTATCTATTTATTTGCATAATTAATTAATATGAATTTCTCATCTCTGAAAGGAAACATAATTTTCAAGGTAAACTCTGTATTGTCTCGTGTGGGTTATAGATGTAATGTTTGCTCACTGAGTTGCAAAACTCACCCTATTATATTCCCATATTTTTCAGACATAGGAGTCATTTTAGGTTCCATTCCACCTGCCCCTCAGTAGATCTTAGTTATTTTGGTGAGCCTTTCTTCTTTCCAAGGGCTAAGTAATTATGTAATGGAACCTTTGTTCAAATTTTAGATTATGTCAATGCTCCATATGTCACAAGTAAGATCTTCGTGTAGGTTATGTTATTTTGAATCTTGAACTGTTTAGATAGTAATTATAATTTGGTTATGTAAGACTTATGAATTTAACTATATACTCTAGTTTATTTTGGATATATTTGGTTGTGGATATGATTGGAATATGTTGTTGTTGTTGTCTTTGAACATCGATGTTTATTATTGATACAGGGAGTTAATATTTATGTTGGTAAGATCCTAGAAAGAGAAAAGATTCTGTCCGTTTTTTTTAAATTTGGTCGTTTGGCTTGCTGCGGGACTTGTCCCTTGAGCGCCAGTCATGGCTTGGTTCGAGCCATGACAAAGTGGTATCAGAGCCTTAGGTTTTCCTGTGTAATATGGAACAAGTGTTCTTTAGTAAGATCATAATTGTGCAAATGGAAGCCGGCCCATTTTCATAAAGTGTGACGTTACTAAAGGCCTATAGGAAGTTATCCTCAATCTTTTGGTCTCATAATTCTTTCTATTTGTCCTATTGTCCTTGAACTCCATATGTATATGGTGATCCAATCGCTTTATTTACTCAATAGGTGGAAGATACCACCTAAGAAAAGACATGGTAGAGCTATTCATGCTTCTGATATTGCTGAATCTAATAGGGTAGTTTCTTCGCCACTTGGAGTGCTTCGACAAAAGCCAAGGAGTCAAAGGATAGCCGGTAGGTGCAAAGGAGAGATACTTCGCGAGAGAGTTCAAGAGAACCCAGCAGTAAAAGAGGCTCAACCGAACTTAGCAGCTGAATTAAGGAGAATGAATCAAAACCTTAATGTGGTATTATAGGTCCTAACATATTAAAATAGGGGCAGAGTAAGAACTCATAATATGCCACATCCTCAGCCTCATAGAGTTCATCAATCGTTTAGGGATCAAGAGTCGCCAATTGAAAAGTATTTGAAGTTGAATTTGTCCACTTTCAATAGAGATTCATTGGATGAAGATCCACAGCAATATCTAGAGGATGCAAAGAAAGCTATTCGAGCTCTCAAGTGCACCAAGGAATGGGCTGTTGAGTTAGTATCCTACAACTTGCGTGGTTCAACAAGATATTGGTATAAGTCTCTTCTTGAGAGCAAAGAAGCAGTTGGACTTCCTTCTCCTTCTTGGGAAGAGTTCACTGAAGAGTTTTTCACTCAATTTTATCCAGCTAACAAGCAAAAAGAAGATGCAATTGCCTTTGAAAGATTAAGACAAGAGAATATGACAGTGACTGAGTATGCTAAGGAGTTTACTAGACTTTCTAAGAGTGCTCCGTACTTGGTGAATTCAGAAGAGATAAAAGTTCGTCGTTTCATTCGTGGATTGGCAGAACCTATGTTCACTAATCTTATGCCTGAAGTCAGATGCATGTCTTTTAAGGATGTCCTAAACTCTGCTTATGGAATTGAAGCTGGGATAGCAAAGAGAAATGCTTTTAAGGATCTTGAAAAGAAGCCTAGGATGAAGGGACAATTTTCTGGTGGAGCTAGTTCAGGAGGATTTCAGTCTCATTACGGTCAGACTAATCAGCAAGGTTATTCAGGTTATCGATCTCGTCCTCAAACATCTTTCGGTGGGGTTGCTTCTTCTGGATCTGTTCCAATGAGTGTTTCGAGTCCAAGACCTTTTGTTGGGGCCACCCATCAATCTAGCGGACATGGTTCTAATCAGACAAGACCAACTAAATCTTACTGCCAGTAGTGTGGGATCTACCATTCCGGTATATGTTTCAAGGCTACTGGTGCATGTTTTGGTTGTGATCAATCTGGTCATCTTTGGAGGGATTGTCCAAATCCTAGAGGAGGTTTTGCTCCAAGTATTGCACGTCTTAGAACACCAATGCCATCATCTTCAGCTATGTCTATTGGAAATTCTTCTGGTCCTAGTGGTAGAGGAGCAGGTGTAAGACTTACAATTTGGTTATGTAAGACTTATGTATTTAACTATATATTTTAGTTATCTGTCTTTGAACATGGATGTTTATTATTGATACAGGGAGTTAATATTTATGTTGGTAAGGTCCTAGAAACAGAGGAGATTCTCTCCGTTTTTCTAAAAATTTGGTCGTTTGGCTTGCTAAGGGACTTGTCCCTTGAGCGCCAGTCATGGCTTGGTTCGGGCCATGAAATAATTTATCAAGATTTTGTAAACCTTCAAACAAATTTTACTAGGTCTCCATTAAGATTCTTAATTTTCTCATTTAGCCTTTCATTTTCAGCAATTAAATCTGTAGAGGCTGAGACCGAATGCTTGAGTTTGAATTTGTTTAATTCATCTCTTAAAGCATTATTTTCTTCTTTCAAAGATTCCTCATCACAATTCACAAGCTTCGGTTTCCTTTACCTTTTCTAACAAAAATTCATTTTTAGCTTTCAATGTCTCATTATCTTTCTTGCACTTAACATATTTATCAAAAAATATTTTTGAGTTGATAGTATAAATCTTTGATAATATAGTACAATTCATCAATGGATAAATAAAAAAGATCTACCTCATCCATGTCTGTGTGATCAGCCATCAAGCATATTTGAGCCTCTTGATCAGAATCTTCTTCATCTTCGAATCAGTGTCATTTTTCAAGTTTTCCATGTTGCCATCAGCACCTTCTTTTTGTCCTTTTTTTATTTTTTGCCTTTCTTCAATTGAAGACAGTCGGACAAGAAGTGACTTAGTTCCTTGCAGTGGTGACAAGTAAACTTGGATTGATCCTTCTTAGAATTTTTAGATGAAATAATTCCTTTGCCTTTGCTTTTGATTCTCATTAATCTTTTCATTTTTCTTACAAAGAGCACCATTTCTTCATATGAGATACTGTCATCAGATTTCTCTTCTTTGGCTATCATTCTTGATTTCAATACACTTTACTTTTTGTCATTTCTGTCTTGAGTCATGTAAGTAGTTTTATAGGCCAGCAGCTTACCTCTTAGTTCATCATTGGTGATTTTTATCAAATAATTTCTTTCAAAGATGGCTGTTGGTGCACGAAATTGCAATCACACTTTTGCAACCCCGCACAACTAACCAGCAAGTGCACTGGGTCGTCCAAGTAATACCTTACGTGAGTAAGGGTCGATCCCACGGAGATTGTCGGCTTGAAGCAAGCTATGATTATCTTGTAAATCTTAGTCAGGATATTAATTATCAAGGTTGATTCTGAAAAGTAAAAGAACATGAAATAAGTACTTGTTTTGCAGTAATGGAGAACAGGTTGAGGTTTTGGAGATGCTCCATCTTCTGAATCTCTGCTTTCCTACTGTCTTCTTCTTCAAGCACGCAAGGCTCCTTCCATGGCAAGCTGTATGCAAGGGTTTCACCGTTGTCAGTGGCTACCTCCCATCCTCTCAGTGGAAATGTTCAACG
>NC_029775.3:27373729-27374209 GCF_000817695.3 Arachis duranensis
CCAGGGAGGCATATGTCCTCTAGAACTTGATCCAACCCTTTATCTGCTCTCACCATTCTCCTATTAAAGGATTCAGGATCATCCTGCAGTTGAGGCAGTTTGAAGATTTCTCTTATTTTGTCCAGATGGAAGTACATAACTTTCCCTCTGACCATGATTCTGTAAGTATGGTAAGCAGTTCCAGTCATTCTCTGCTTATCTGTTAGCCACAGATTTGAGTAGAATTCCTGAACCATATTCTTTCCAACCTTTATCTCAGGATTGGTTAGAACTTCCCATCCTCTATTTCGAATTTGCTCTTGGATCCCCGGATATTCATCTTCTTTCAGATCAAATTTAACTTCCGGGATCACTGACCCATTATTTTGTGATAATGGTCTTCATGTTCTTTGGTTAAGAACTTCTCTTGATTCCAAAGATTCTTTGGATTATTCTCTTTCTTTCCTCTTAAATTGGTTTGTTTTCCCTTAGGAGCCATGA
>NC_029775.3:27378834-27379408 GCF_000817695.3 Arachis duranensis
TTAGCATAAGAAGGTATTTGCTCAAGTGCCTCTGCAAACGGAATCTTTATTTCAAGAGTCCTTAGGTAGTCTGCAAAGCGGGCAAATTGCTTATCCTGTTCCGCTTGGCGGAGTTTTTGAGGATAAGGCATCTTGGCTTTATAGTCTTCAGCCTTAGATGCTGCAGGTTTATTCCTTACAGAAGTGGTTGAAGAAGCCTTGTTAGAGGGATTACTGTCAGCACTCTCAGGTGTCTGATCTTCCCTTGGCGTCTGAACGCCAAGATTGGGTGGAAAATGGGCGTTTAACGCCAACTTTTCCCCCTTTTCTGGCGTTTGAATGCCAGAACTGGGCAGGGAATGGGCGTTTAACGCCAGCTTTCCCCCCTTTTCTGGCGTTTGAACGCCAAAAGTGTTCCTCTCTGGGCTCTTACTGTCCTCAGAGGGATTTTGAACAGTGGTTTGATTATCCTCTGTCAATTGTTCCTTATTTGACTTTTTGCTCTTTTGAGCAGTGTTATTCAGTGTCTTCCCACTCCTCAGTTGAACTGCTTGACATTCCTCTATTATCTGTTTAGATATTTGCTGTTTTGCTT
>NC_029775.3:27380184-27380841 GCF_000817695.3 Arachis duranensis
ATGCTACTCCCATATGCAGCTGTAATGGGGTTAGCATATGACCCCAGAGTCCTTCTGGACTGATCAATCCCACTTAGGTCCATAATGGATAAAGGGAAATGATATGGATTGCAAATAGATAAATTTTTTTTTTTTTTTTTGAATTAACCGAAAAATAAAATAAAAACAAAAGGAAAATAAAATAAAAATAAGAGAAAAATTCGAAAATTAAAAGAAAATAAGATCAAATCAAATTGAAAACTGAATCAATTAGTTAATTAGAAGGATTTTGAAATTAGCAATTAGAAAGATATGATTGAAAAATTTTTATGAAAAAGATTTGGTTTTTGAAAAGAGGAAAGAGAAAAACAACAAAATGACACCAAACTTAAAATTTTTAGAAAATTAAACACTAATTTTTCGAAAATTTTAAAGGAAAAACACAAAGAGGACACCAAACTTAGAATTTTTACGGATCAAAAAGGGACTAAAGACATGCAAATTCGAAAATTAGAAGAAAAAAAAAGCATGCAAGTGACACCAAACTTAAAATATGAAACTAGACTCAACTAAAAGACTCTAAACCAACAAAAATAGAACAGTCCTAATCTAAGCAACAAGATAAGCCGTCAGTTGTCCAAACTCGAACAATCCCCGGCAACGGTGCCAAAAACTTGG
>NC_029775.3:27380960-27381127 GCF_000817695.3 Arachis duranensis
TTACGTGAGTAAGGGTCGATCCCACGGAGATTGTCGGCTTGAAGCAAGCTATGGTTATCTTGTAAATATCTTAGTCAGGATATTAATTATCAAGGTTGATTGTGAAAAGTAAAAGAACATAAAATAAGTACTTGTTTTGCAGTAATGGGGAACAGGTTGAGGTTTTG
>NC_029775.3:27381717-27390626 GCF_000817695.3 Arachis duranensis
TTTGCCACGCCGGTTTGGGCCATCAAATCTCGGGAAAAGGATGGACTATTATACATTGCTGAAAAGCCCAGGATGTCTACTTTCCAATGCCGTTGAGAGCGCGCCAATTGGGCTTCTGTAGCTCTAGAAAATCCACTTCGAGTGCAGAGAGGTCAGAATCCAACAGCATCTGCAGTCCTTTTCAGTCTCTGAATCAGATTTTTGCTCAGGACCCTCAATTTCAGTCAGAAAATACCTAAAATCACAGAAAAACACACAAACTCATAGTAAAGTCCAGAAAAGTGAATTTTAACTAAAAACTAATAAAAATATACTAAAAACTAACTATATCATACTAAAAACATACTAAAAACAATGCCAAAAAGCGTATAAATTATCCGCTCATCAGCGGTACTTTTTTACTTTTCACTTCTTAGTAAGATTCCTCAAGATCTTCTTTACTAATGTTTTTCTTCATAATAGCTCTTTCCCATGGCAACCAGGTTGTTGATGATTATTGAGAATCTTTCGAATATCTGATCAATGCTTTCATCCACCTTCATGATGAACATCTCGTATTCCTTCATCAGCATATCTATTCTTGTCTCTCTCACTTGTTGGGTTCCTTTATGGGTGAGTTTGAGCTTGTCTCAGATTTCTCTGGCAGTCGTGCACTTTGAAACTTTTTTGTATTCTTCAAAACTGATAGCACAATGCATTAGGTTGATTGCGTTGGCATTGAGTTCAATCTACTTCTTTTCTTCTCCTGTCCACTCATTGTCTTTCTTTGGCGCCACATCTCCATCATCATTTTACTTTGTTGGAATTTCCGGTCCATTGACAATAATCTTCTAGATGTTTTAGCTGATTGACTATACGAATATTTTCATTCTCTCTTTTCAATATGAGTAGTTGCTATTGTTGAAGTAAGGAGGTCTGTTAGACTATCCTTCGGTGAGTGTGTGCGCCATAATGTTAGAACCCATATTGTTGGCCATGGATCTTGGCTTCAAGCTGTGAAGCTTAATCCTTGAGACCTTGCTCTTGATACCAATTGATAAAACTATTAGAACTTGAGAAGGGGGGTTGAATCAAGTTGAATTCAGAGGTGAACTTCTTTTGCTCTGTTTTTTGCGGAAGCTGATTATGTAGGAGATTTTTTTTCTTTTTGTCTCTAAAACTATAAATAAATAGAGAAAAGAATAAGAGAACGAGGCTAGCATGTATCTTGATTTAGTTTTCTAGTGCCATGAAATCTACATCTAACCTCCACCACAATCATGGTGAAATTTTTACTATAATCAACCAAATTACACACACCAATACCAGTGAATTATAATTCTAATTCATATAGTATCAAATTTTAAGTTTATACCCAAGCCTAGATACTACCAAGTGTTATCCCAACCTGGCAAAGGGAAACCCACAAGTTTAATTAGCCACCAAGTGTTATCCCAACTTGGTAAGGAGAACTAAACCTTAGTTCCACAAAATCAAATAACACATGAACTGTATTGATTTTTTCATGCATCTCTCTTGTCTCTTCTCTCATGGCTTTTTCATGTTTTTCTAGTCATAATAACAAGCCTTTTTCTCAACTACAGAAAGATAACATTAGATAGCCATAACATTAAAATTTTGAATGAAGCTCAAGGTTGAAGAAAAATGATTTCTGCTTAAGTGTGAGAAATGATGCTCAAATGCCACCTTCTTTTCTTTGCCTTCAAATGATGTTGTAAGCCCATCTTTATAGGATGTAGCTTGCTCTTCAAATTTTTTTATTGCCTCTTTCAATTTCTGGTGCATTCTTTTCGTTGCAACTGTCTTCTTTGGTATGCAATACTTTTTCACTTTGCTCTACTACTTCTGCTGTCCGAGGAGCTGCTCCACCACTTCTGCTCTCTTGCATGTTGTGTTTTACTCTCCCACTTTTTGAATATTGCTTTACTGATGTCCTTTGAATAATGTTGCTGTTTTTATTTTCCAATTGTCCTATAATATTGTTACATATTTTACTTTCTTTTTTTATGAATTTTTGGAACCTTTTTTTTTTGCTTCAAAATTTTTATTATTGCTTATTAAATTTAGCGGGCTAAAGCCTTAAAGTTATGACATTTGATGTTGCTGAAACAACTTGACATTTGTATTACTAACATGTATTAAATCAATTTTAGGTTTTTAATTCAATAAATTTTTATCATCGTATTTATAAATCCTAAAATTAATCTTAACTTAACAAAGATAAATAAATTAAACACAGAAATTTACAAAAATATTTTCATTCCCATGTAACTTATGAAAAATCCAAGCATTAAAATCAAAGAAAATATGATCATTGCACAAAAATGGACGCATTTGAGCCCTATGTGATATATAAAAGGCAATGCTATTATGAACTGAATGAAAAAAATTCGAGGGAAAGAAAATTAATTAATAGCTTGACAAGAATTGGCTTTCATCCAATTACCTTTCACACAGATGAACAACAAACAAAAGACTTAAGTAATAATAGGATTAACCAGTTAAAGAAACTATTTATGTCTAACCCCACAATTTAAAACATAGAGCTTGTCCATAAAATTTTATAGTGTTAAGTTTTAACACCTAACCATTCACATGTTTTTCTCGTGTTCAAGTTCACTCAGTTAGAATGCATAATAACAAGGGGAGCAAAAACATTTCTTAACAAAACTAATTTTTAACATATTTAGATTAATTGGTCGCTAACCAATACAATATTTGCTCATATTGCACTACAAAAAATGTGCTTAATATTATTAGATTTATTATCTAATTTAGTACGGACATTACTGACGGATTTAGAGTGAACATTTTGATGGTTACAAGTGAAAATTTGTCCATGGAATTAGTTACTATCAGATTTAAAATTTCGCAACTAAATTTGACAGTAAATAGAGGCGCGAAAATTAATTTTATTAGCGTTCACTACAAGAAATGCGTTGAGTATCGACAGAATTACCGACGGATTCATCAAATAACTCCGCTGGTAATTAATTTACTATCGGATTGAATTTGACGATATAAACGGTGACGAAAAATTTTTACGGGCGGATTATTTCATCCGACGCTAATTACCAATGGATTTTGCGTCAATTTTTTTTAATTAACATGATGAAACTAAGTCGATGATTACTGTTGGATTAATACGACGGTAACTTTGGCAATATATTATATTTTGTGGTGCCCAATTAATAGTAGTCAAATTAAAAAATTTTTTACAACATTAGGAAAGAATTCAACATTACCATAAATCACTAATAATTTTATTAAATATCAATGGTATGAATATAATAAAAAATTAAAGAAGTAGAATACCATGAAATAGACATGAAATAAATTAAATCTCTAAACCTTACGGTTCCTAGTAATTGTCATTTTCGTTGTCTTCACCCTATTGAGGCAGCAGAGTTGTTGCTGATATCGGTGCCCCACCAGGAGTGTTGCTACTGATACCAGCAGCGCTGCTACCTCCAGCGGACATCTACTTGTTGTACATCTTGATGCGCTCTCGCAAAAGCTCTAGCTGCTCTAGCTTCTCCGTCAGGTCTGAGCTGATGGAAACGACTCCTTCCACGTGTGCAAGAAGCTCGTTGTACCTATGCTCACTATACTGAGCTTGTTGGTGAAGCTCTTGTGTGAGCTTCTGCACCTCCTTCCTCAAGTCGATAACTTCCTCAACATCGGTAGGGTTGGTGGGAGAGACAGAGGCAGATGAAGATGCCAATGCAGAGATGCAGAGGCCACTAGCAAAGAACGACCCTAACTCGAAGACACGATTGTTGTAGGGCTCAGAGGCGGTCTCGCGCCAAACCCTATCAGGGTCTACCATCGAGGCATCAGAGTTGGCGGGGTCATCCCACTAGGGGGCTGAGATTGCTGGATCGCGACCTCCAACCTCTGCATGTAGTCCTCCTATATAACACACACTATGATTAGGATGACAGTTAATTGACTTTAAACCTAATAAATTCAAAGTTAGAATTAATTGAAACTCTCACATGAGCCGCATATCTCTCATTAGCAAATCTCTCGTTGTTAGCCTTCAAGGTATGGGGTATACTTGAATGTCTTCACCAATGTCGCCTCACAATCCAACTACTTAGACTACATATATTGAAACCAAATAATAAAATAAATCAAGTAACAATTAATTCAAGTAATAATTAACAAAGATTAGGAAATAAATTACATACCAGCCTGCTCTTTGTCTTCATAAAAGTTGTCGACCTCAACGAAACCCTATTAGCTCTGTTCGTCAGACGATGGTGGAGGGCATTTGGCTAGGACGCATTAGAGGAATTGCCCACCATGGACTTTGTCATTGGAGATGTAGGGGTGGGGGTGAGGGGGGAGAGAGGCATAACAGAAGGTGGCACGTAGTTCGAATTCGAGACCATGATGAACTGCTGGTCCGCTGGATCTTCCTGTGACGTCACAGGGGTCGATGGAGTAGTTGGGATAGAGGGCGATGACTGCACAGTCTCTAGAGATCTAGCGGAAACCCTCCCTCTACCATGACCACCAAACCCATTCGTTTTACCTCTAACTTGTCATGATGTCCACAAAGAGAAATATTATTAATATTAATCAGTATATATACACCACAAATCCTTCAACATTTATATTATTTCAAAAAAAAATTTGACATAATCTCCCCTAAAATTGGACATATATGCATCTTTACGATTTTCACAAATCCCACCAACCTCAATCTACAGCATGAGTGAAAACTCAATTAAATTCATAACACTTCATGCAGAATATATTAACTTAATCATAAATTAAATTAATCCTAAATCTTAAACTAGCATATGATAACCAAACTTATATGAAATTAGTGCTAAATTTTTACTAGATTGTAAAAATAATGTTATCAGCAGTAATACAAACAAAGTAAGTACTAATTATACAAAAATCATTTCAATCATCAACACGATGAATGAAAGCTAGGCACAAGAAAGCTAATAAAGTAACAAAATCCTAAAGTAACAAAATCCAAACCCAAAACTCAATTTCTCAAGAATCAATTCCAAACCCTAAACGTAATTTTACATTAATATAATTTAAACTCTAAATCCTAATTTCACAAAAATTTTATCAATTTTAAATTAAAACATATATTAAAAATAATTTCACAGCAAAATCTAAACCCTAAACCCAATTTCACAGTAATCAATTCCAAACCCTAAACTCAAATTCACAGTAACATAATTTAAACTCTAAATGTCACAAAAATTTCATCAATTTAAAATTAAAGCATACATTAAAAACAATTTAACAGCAAAATCCAAACATTAATTTCAAAAAAATCTAATAGTAGAAATGACCAACTTACTTGCAATGGAGGAGGTGGCCGGCGGCAGTGCAGATTCCTCGTCACAGAGCAAAAGCGGTGTAGATTCTTCACAGAGCAAAGGCGTGGCTTGAGAAAATTTGTCATTGCAAAGAAGGGATTGTGTAAGGAGAGAAGGCGGTGGCGGTGGCGGGATGGACGAAGCGATGGGGAGACGAGAAGTTTAGAGAAAGAGCGAGAGAAGAGAGGTTAGAGAGAGAAAGAGAAGATTTCGAAATGAAGCGGGAGAGAGTTCGCGCTTTAAATTTTAGGGCTTGTTACTTTTGTGGGCTTTTTTATGGCTCTGACAAAAAATCATCTACAGAATTCAGAGCCTGAATAGTTGGATCTACCAATAAAATTTTTAAGAAAAAATTTTAATTGAGTATCTATCACTTATGTAATAAATAATATGTTTTGATTTATGATATGAATTTAATATGACTAAGTGTTTATTTGTCCTGTTACTTTTGGTAAATTTCTACAAAGCATGAGCATGTTTATATAAGGATTAACAACTTTAATTGCTCTAGAAAATGTTTGCTAAGATGAAATTATCTCCTTACTTCAGAAGTATCTAAATTGGTTATATGTGAAACTCTAATCTCATATATCAGTACAATACAAGCATTGTTAATTGTTAAATTTTTCTACTTTGTTCCTTACACAAATGATTATTAATTTTCTTTTTAGTCTAAACTTTTATGTTTGAACTTATTTGTGAACTTTTAACAAAAAATTATAGATAAATTGTTATAAAAAATTGTAAAACTTTGAATTTTGTTAATTTTAAAATTATTGAATTTAAATATTTAAAGTTATATATTGATTTTTTTAAATATATAGAAAAAATTAAAATTTAAGTTTATTGTCAGATTTTCCATCGATTAAATCTTCTGTAGTTATTAATTTAATTATTAATAAATAATATATTACGGTCGAATTTACCAGGAAATAAATTCGATGGCAATAAACTCCAAAATTTCGCCAATTAAAGTTTGAAAAAAAATTCATTGGTAAAAAGTTACTGACAAAATTTATACCGTCTGATTTTATCTGCTGCTAAATATGCTAATAAATCTAGTGTTATTTGTGTTCTTCCAGAATCCACCAGTAAATTACTTTCGTTATACTTTAAACCAATATTAATAAAATTTTTAATTTTTAAAAGGAAAACTACCAAAAGTACCCATGAAGTTTACGAACATTGACAAAAGTACCCATAAACTAAAAAAATTAACGTTGTATGTAACACCCTAACTATCAAAATGTCACACTTCCGACTGCACCACTCTGATAGCTCGGGTATTACGATTCTTAAAATATAATACTAAAATATGAGCCTGTTTAAATCTTAAACCGAATTTTCAAAACATACATCCATATTTTTCAATATAATTTACAATACTATAACTAAACTAAAATATCTTCTATCGGATAAGCTAAACTCAACTACTCTTCATAAGCTTCTTCGTCTGTTTCCTGAAAAGAGAAGTTTGTAGCAGGGTGAGAACCTAACCACATGGTCTCACCACAGATTTTCAGAATTTGTTATAAGAAGATATTTAGTAGGTAAACTGTTTTCAAACTCAGTGATTAAGTATCCAAAAATCCCAAACTCAGTTTTTCCTATAAAAGAAAATTAGAAGTTTCCTAACACTATGAATGACCAATCTATTCCAAACACAAGTTCATTAAGTCTATGCTGAACCAGTTTGATTTTTCATACTTTACTAATACTTCAATCAGAAACCAATCATAGCCTTCAACTCAGCGACTCAAACAATTCCACAACCAAATCATCATCTCATCATCAATATCCAAACTCAAAGGAACCACAACAGAAACAAACACAGGCAAAACATACAAGAAAAACACAGGTATAGATTGTAGTTACAGCAAATGACTCAGATAGCAGTTAATAACAGTTAAGCAATTAGACAGACCCAAACAAACTCAAACTCAAGCAAAGCATACAAGTGCATATGATGAATACCTATTCTATGGCTGATGATATTATCTGTCAGTTATATAGCCAACCCAAAATGTCCTGGTAGCTAACCATGGACTGAAACACCCTTGCGGAGCAAGTGGATTTGAGCTACAACCCCTTACTATTACCCGCTTAACCTAGAGCCAGTAGAATAACCACTACTGCGACTACTACCCAGGCAGGTGTTTAAAAGCTCAACCTGGAGCAAGCTGAATAATCCACTACTGCTGCTACTACCCAGGCGTCACAATCACTGACTTGGAGCAAGCGGGACGAACCACCATCTTTGCTACTATCCAATTATCTCAAACATACATTCATTCAGTCTAAAACAATCATTATTATCAATTCTCAAGTATTGACCTGGAACAAGCGGGACGAACCACCATTCTTACTATTACCCAGGTATCTCAATCAAATACAAATCTCATTTTCACATTCATTCTCATTGTCATTCAATTATTCAAAAATCATACTCAAAAATCAATCTTCACTCTCATACTCATTCTCATCATACCACTTATTACTTTCTTTAATAATTCAGATTCAAAATATAATTCATTCTTTTTTAAATAAATCAAGCACCAAATGTAAACTTTTCCTTCATAATTTCCAAAAATCAAATTATAAAATCCTTGAAAATCTAAATCTTTCTAAATTACCATTTTTAGATAAAGTCTCCAATTTTTATAAAAATTTAGGTAGCATCTCCTCTAAAATTCAGACTATGCCACCCTTGCGGGTCCCATCAAAACCACATTTTCGAACCCATTCTCAACTAGTTTCAAATATCAAATCCTTTTCAAAATCAAACCAAATTCCTACATTAAACATCTTTTAGTAATTCAAGGAAAATCAATTCAATAACGACCAACTTAACAAACCAAAATAGCAAATCAAAATAACTAGCTTCCTCAATAATTTAATAAACCAATCAAATAAATAATCACAACCATCCAAACAGTTCAATTCAATTCATAAAACTCATCTAATTATAAAAATATATTTTTTTATACTATTATCGACTTATAACAATTCTCAAAAGTAAAATGAATTTAAGAAAACGCCCCTACCTCGATAAGTCAAAACTATAGCCCAAACGCCTCACAAAACTCCCTTCGTTTCGACCCGAATCGACTGCAACCAAAGCCTCAGCTCCGCTTGCTTTCTCAAAAGCAGAAGCAGCCTCAATCACTACATGTAAACTCAGTTACTAATTTCTGACATGTTAATATCGCAAAGACTTTAATACACGCAACAGGACACTAACACGGAGGTTTTTGAAACGTAAATACTCACTATAATGGCATAATGAAGCAGCAGCGGTCTCTGAACCGGTTCAGTGGCAACCCCGGCAGCCCCCTCAAGCAGCAGCGGCGACTTGAACAACATGCAGTGACAATGAAGTTCCTGGAAACTCAACGGAAAGGAAAACTAACTCAAAACCCTTGCCAACAAATGGTCATCGACGACGGCAGCAGGGGTCTTCGGCGCAGGAGCTTGGCAGCGCACCCCCATCCGCGATGACGAGGCTTGCGATAGCAGGTGGGCACAGTGGCAGGGACAGCTCCGCGATGGTTCTTC
>NC_029775.3:27390651-27410713 GCF_000817695.3 Arachis duranensis
TTCTTCCCTCCTCCTCTCTCCTTCCTTCCCGTTCCCGCGCCTTCCCTTTTCTTTCTTCCCTTTCTTTCTTTCTTTTTTGTTTCAGCTGTTACTGTGTGTGTGTGTTGTTGGTGTGCGTGTGTGTGAGCCGTGGGTAATAGGGGTGGGGTAGCTAGGGTTAGGATAAGATCAAATTAGGATTATGTTTAGATGAAAAATAGGATTTGATTTGGGAATTTTTTGGTTTAATTAGAGTAGGATAGTTTGAATAAAGTTGAGGCATAGGATATTAATTTGTACTCTAATTAAATCCTTAAAAATTACTTAAAAAATATTATTTGTTGTACCAAAAGACTAATTAATTAAAAATCAAATACTTTAATTGAAATTATAAGATAATAAGATTAACTTCCTTTATTTTTAAAACTTAAAGCATTGAACTATAAAAATATCAACTATTTAAATTAAATCATATAAAATTCTTATTATGTCATAACTACTAACGTTATAATTTAAATATAGAAAATAAATCAATAATTATAAAATTGGATAAGAATCTTAATCTATTTTAAATTCAATTAATCAAAATTTGTTTTAAATATTCTTTAATAAAGTAATTTCTGAAACTAAAGGTACAAATAAATAATTGAATTTCAAAATTAGTTTATAATAAACCTTTTCAAAAGTTCTGGGTCTTACATTGTAGCCATGGAAGATGGGAATTGTTCGACAAAAGTATCCAAACCCTAATTTTTTCTTGATGTTTTAATAAAATTCTCGAACTATTCTCACCCTCAACCTCAACTCTATCGCCTCAAATCCCTCATTTTCTACTCACAGCTCCATCAGCCTTTCCCTATCCTTCCCTCCATCGCACTCAAATTCCTCCTTCTCATGGCTGAATTGAATGGTGATGTTGCGCTTTCAGAGACAAACGAAATGACCCTTTATGATGCTCTGGATTGTAATGCAATAGAGGATTGTAGCACTAAGATTAACAAAAAAATCAACCAATACAGATGAAGAATCAGAAAAAAAATCATAAAGGAATAGTTTTGAATCATTTCAGTTATTTTCTCCTTTTTTTGTATTTGAGGGTTTTCTTTGTGTGAAGCTGGTGAAAAAATGGGAAAGAAGTTACCATATTAGATTTCCTTGCTAGGAATTGGTCGAGGTCCTCCATCAAACTATTGATTTCAGTGTGGTCTGCTGTAGGAGTAGTTTCGGATTCCATGACAAGGGTTTTAAAGGTACAGGTTGGGTTATGAATGGTTGGAAAAGTGAGTTGAGGTTAAGGGTCGGGTAGTTTGAAAATTTTATTTAAAAAATCAACAAAAAAATTAGAATTTGGATACTTTTGTCGTACGAAACCCATCTTCCATGAGTACAACGTTAATTTTATTAGTTTATGGATACTTTTGTCAACATCCGTATATTTTATAGGTAGTTTTTCCTTTTTAAAATATATACTCAAATAGGTTTTAAAAATTTTTTGCATCAAATATTTTAATTCTCAATAAAAGTTTTTTAAATTTTATGCCTCTAAACTTTATTTTTGTAAGATAAATAAAGCTTTATATTATTCAATGTCATTGCCTAGTAACAGAGGAAAATAGATTCCAATCAATTTCATCAAGTACAGATGTGTTCTTAATTTTTATCTCTTCTAATAAGAATTAAAAAGCACATTAGTCTAATATACAGTAAGAGTAGGGCTACACACAGATTGGATCGAATATAGTCTATAATTCTATCTAACTCACATTGTACTTATTAGATCATATTAGATACAATATCTGTGTTTTTTCAGGTTAGATCTGATTAAATCTGATCTGCATATTTACGGATTGGATCAAATATCGGGTATATCCACACAATTCAAAAGAATTATTTTAAGGCCCTATTTAACTATTTTTACAAAAAAATGTCCAAAAAATCTAATTTTTCACCTACTTAAGCTTATTTACTCCTAAAATATTATCAATAAAAGTTCTTTTGAATAATAAAAAAAATAACACAAGATCTAAGTTTAATTATTCTAAACTGAAGTACAACATAAAAAATAAAAACAAAATATCATAAAATTCATAAAACAACACACTAAATTAACAATTCGTCCTATTAAAACAGCAACTCAATAACTATGTTATTTATATGAGACATGCGGATATGCAGATCTGTGGATCGGATCCGCGAATATCATTGTCAAATTCACAATTCGATCCTACCATAGTGCGGGGTGGCAAACAGGCCTAAACACGCCAGACCGGCCCGCGTAACCCGCCAAAAAAGCGGGTCGGGCTAGAAAATTGGGATCGCCAAATAGCAAAAGCCTGCCTAATTTGCACTGCTTAAACCACAGGCTTAGGCGAGGTGGGACGGGGAGGTCTTCCACACCGGGCTTAGTGTTTTTTATGACAAGGGGGTATTTTTGTAATTTTCTTGCCAAAATCTAACTTCTCCCAACCTAACTAACAAGAGAATGAAGATGAAAATTGAGTGTTTTGGATTATGTTTATTCTGCTTTGGAGACAATATTTATAATTATGTTTTGGATTATGTTTATTTTGCTTTGGAGTCAATATTTATAATTACAAAGACTTTAATATTTGTGAATATAAAAATTATAATTTTTGTATGCCTTTAGAAAGTATAAATTTTTAAAATAATTGTAAAATTATATATATTATTTAGTAGTTAATAGTAAAAAAAAAAGGAAATTTGGCGGGTAGCCCGTAGTTAGGCAGAGCGGGATGAAATTTTAGGATCGTCTCATTAGGCGGGGTAGGGAAGACCAGCTTGCCAAAAGGTGGGTTTTCGGCAAGGCAGGACGAAGCGGGGTGGGACAGGCTTATCACTGATGGGGGAAAAATAATTCCACACAAACTCACCAGCAAGTGTACCGGGTCGCATCAAGTAGTAATTACTCACAAGAGTGAGGTCGATCCCACAGGGATTGCTGGATTGAGCAATTTTAGTTAGGTGATGAATTTAATTAAGCAAATAGTTGATGATTTGAGTGAATTGTGATCAACAGAAGCTAAATTGCATGAAAATAAAAGGGAGAGGGGAAATTGACAGAATCTAAAGTGCAAAAAATGTAAATTGAGCTGAAACTTAAAGTGTAAGTAATGTAAATGACTGAAACTTAGATTGCAAGAAATGTAAATGGCTGAAGCTTAAAGTGCAAGAAATCTAAATTACTAAAGCTAAATTGCTGAGAAATATAAATTTCTTGAAGAGTAAAAGGGATTTGGGTCCTAGGATTCAGAATTTAACAAGAACATGGAAATTGAAGCAAATTAGAAAGCTATTAGATGAATGGACTCAATTAAGTAGAAAAACAAAAAGGAAAATTGCTTGAAGAAACAAACAGCAAGAAGACTTGATTCAATTATGAAATTCTTAAAGAAAAATTGAATATCGAAGAAGAGAAATGAGATTAGAAAGCAGATCTAGATCCCAATTGCTCTCTTGATCAAGCAGAAAGTAATTGCAGAAGAAATCAAAAGGAAAATAGCAAATGAAACTTAGATCCAATCCTTGGAACAATTGAGATGAGAGGTGAAAGATGATTCTCAGATTTAGAATCAATGAAGCTCTTCAATCTCAATTCAAATTCCCAAAACAGATAGCAGAAGTTGCAGAAGAAAAGAAAATCAAACAGAAAGCTAGATCCAATTCCCAAAATCCCAAATTCAATCACAAAATGAAAAACTAAAAATGAGCTAAAGGTAAAAGTGAAAGTAAAAAGTCCTTCTACAAATCAAATAAACTCCTATTTATACACTTTCTATTTTTGGTTTTCAGAATTTGGAGTGGGCTTTTCAAGTTGGTGAAGAAGTGGATCCAAGATGGCTTTTTAATTGAAAATTAGACCAAGGGCCACCTCCAGTGGAGTGCTCAGTTTGGTAAGGAAACGTAGCGCTACTATGCCTTCTATTTTCCTTGTGCCAAGCCTTGCAGTGCAGCGCTTGGTGAAGAGTTTTAACGTAGCACTACACTTAGTGCATTTGTTCCCTTTTCGAGCCCTGGCTGTCCCATTTTGGTAGCAATTTCCTCATGCCAATAGCACTCAGTGAGGTGAACCAACGTAGCGCCCTTTCTATGCGTGTGTGCCCCTCTTCGAACCTTACTTGTTTCATTTTGGGAGCTTCCTTGTAATGTAGTGCGTAGCACTCCTTTATGTGCCTGGTTCCTATTTCGAACCTTGCTGGCTTCACTTGTGAATGTCGCGCTTCACTTTTCTTCATAGGGAGGCCCGAAAAAGTTAAAAGAGTTAACGTAGCGCTCTTGGTTTTGGGCGCTGGTGCCTTGTAGTTGAGCGCTCAGTTTGAACACACAACGTAGCGCCCTTGGCCTTGTGTCTTGGTGCTCCCAACTAGCGTTCAATTTGTGAACGCTCCACTCAATTAGTGAGCGATATGCCTGGCCTTGGTTAAGTGCCACACTTTTATATCATGGCCATGCTTTGGTTGGGCATGCTTTCATGGTTCTTTCTTTTCTTCACCATTTCTTCACCTTCAAGCAACAAAACAAACATATCAAAGTATCACTAAATTCACAAGTTTTCTAAATCATTCATAAAATCAACTAATTCTAGCTTAAACCCTATGATTTTGTGTCAATTAATTGATGGTTGATTGATTTAACATAACCATACACATTCACTCCAAATCACTTATAATGCAAGAAGGTGCATAAAACCTAATGAAACAAGTGAGAATTGCTTGAAAAGCTAGCATAAGATGACTTGTCATCAATCACCCCTATTAATGCAAATCTGATCTGATCCAATTGTTTTACGGATCGGATAATATCTGCAAAATTTAGATCAAATGTGAATAATTATCGCAAATATACAGATATTATCCGATTCATATACGGCCTTAAATAAGATTGATGAAAGCATTATTATCTAGAAAAATTTATAGCTCACCAAATTTTCACAAAGAAATGTGAGGGTCATCGTAACAAGATAAAAAACATTATTTCTAACAAAATATTTATTCAAAAATAAAATATAACATTGATCACCTAAAACTAAAATTCTAAAAGTAAAACACAACCAAATACGAGATAAAAGTAAGCAATTTTTTACATTGTAAAACTACATCATTTAGTAAAAATAACAAACAGTGAATTCAATCATGTAGAAGAGAGATTCTTTCTATATGTGTAGAAATTTGTTATCATTCTCCTAATAAAACAAGTGTCTAAAGAGAGAGAGAGCAATGAAAGTTATAATAGAAGATAAAAGCTTATCATGGTACGAGGTATAGACCCCACTATAGTGGATAAATTAAGATATTTAATGATGTAAAGTTTTTTTGGTTGTCCACAGTATCCCCCAACCCGACAAGTCAAGGACTAATCCGTCGCGGATCTGAGCTCCATTTAATGATGGGCTGGTTTTTGTTTTTTTTTTCTTTAATGGATTTAAGTTTCTGGGTCAGGCCATTTTTTCTGGATTTGGGTCTTAATTAAATTTTTTTTATGAAAAATGAAAATAATAAACATAATATCTTAGGAATTTTGGGGTTATTTGAATTTTTTTTTGGGTCTTAATTGATTTTTTTTATAGATGTAGGTGTTGATTGATTTTTTTTATGAAAAGTGGATAATTTTTTTTGTCATAGAAGATGTATTTTTGTGTTTTTGAAAATATTAGTTTAGGCTTATTTTCACATGTTATTTTTATTCTAATACTCTTAACAATCTTATTCTTAATAATATTTTAGACTATAATCATTCATTAGTTATGATTTTATTATTATTTATATGGTTAATTTTTATAGTAGGATAAATAATTTATGTTATAAAAATTTATAATAGTGCACAAGAATAAAATGTTTTAGCATTTAGAATTTAATTTTGGTTCCTTTAGAGTTTATTTTGATGAAAATATTTTTGGTACGTGATAAAATTTTTGTATTGTAATGATTATAAATCAATGATAGAATTTAGTGTTTAATTAGAATTATTTTCATAAAACTTTGGCAAAAATTTTGAATATATTTAGTAAATATAGTTATTAGAATTTCAAAATATAATTTATAATTTTTATGAAAAAATGAAATACGTATGTTTTTTTATGAGTATTTTACTAAATAGCATCATGTTATTTAACAAGTTCTATTTAAATTTGACAATAAATAATTTATTGATGAAAAAATGATCACAAAAAGAATATGTTAGATGGATGCTAATTTAGAATGATTCGTGTGTGTGACCAGAAAGATTAAAATAAGGGTAAATCACATAAACAAATTGAATGCGTTCTAAATTTATATGAATGTCAAAAATGCAAAGTGGTTATATGAATTTATTGCAGATTTTTGTCAAAACCATTAAATTGAAACACATGAATTTGATTTACCTTGAGTGTGGTTCGATTCTTATAGTTTTGCTTTATCTCCATGGAAGCTGCTCCTATTAAATCGAAGTTATTGATTTCGTTTTATGTAAATTAAATTCAATAGATTTGATTTACATGAAATAGTCTTCACTAAAATATTTTTTCATAGTAAATTAATTCCAATCAATTCGATTTACTAGTACACCTACTAATTGGAATCATATGTAATTGAAACATTCATATACTTGGTTTGCATTTATGACATTCATGTAAATTTAAAACTCATTCAGTTTATTTATGTTATTTATCCTTAAAATGAACGTTGCCACCTTTATACATTTAATTAGTTAATACAGAGATTAAGTAGAGTATTATTCATTATCGGATATGATATAATATTATTCCTTCATGATTCATTTAGGTGAATTTTATTGCTATTTTTTACTGTTTCTTTTTATATTTAATTCGTTCTAAAATGATGAAATAATAAGTATTATTATAAAAATGAATCTTTTAAAAAATGAGTCTTATAAAAAATTTTAAAAAATAATTATTTATTTTGTATTCATAATATTTAAATAAAGTCTAACACATTAAAATTGGATTAAAAGCCATTTAAATTCTTTTTGTTGTTTCATTATTTTTAAACTTGTGAATAAAATGGTTTAGTTATTCAGATTTATTATTACTTGATTTAGGATTTAGTGTAAGATGTCCTAGGGTTTAGGTTTGAGTGTAGAAAACTTTAGAATTTAGAATTTAAAAATATATTATTTAATTTACTTAAAACGAAATCAATAGCTTCGATTTAATAGGAGCAGCTTTCATGGAGATAAATTGAAACTATAAGAATCGAACCACGCTCAAGGTAATTCAAGTTCATGGGTTTCGATTTAATGATTTTGACAAAAATTTGCAATAAATTCATATAACCACTTTGTATTTTAGACATTCATATAAATTTAGATCTCATTCAGTTTGTTTATGTGATTTATCCTCATTTTAATCTTTCTGGTCACACATACACACATATATATGAATCATTTTAAATTAGCATCCATCTAACATATTCTTTTTGTGATCATTTTTTCATCAATAAATTATTTATTATCGAGCTTGAATATAACTTGTTAAATAACATGATGCCATTTAGTAAAATACTCATAAAAAAAACATATATATTTTATTTTTTCGTAAAAATTATAAATTATATTTTAAAATTCTAACAACTATATTTACTAAATATAGTCAAAATTTTCCCAAGTTTTACGAAAATAATTCTAATTAAACACTAAATTCTATTATCAATTTATAATCGTTACAATACAAAAATTTTATCACGTACCAAAAATATTATCATCAAAATAAACTCTAAACGAACCAAAATTAAATTCTAAATGTTAAAGCATTTTATTCTTGTGCACTATTATAAATTTTTTATAACGTAAATTATTTATGCTATAAAAATTAACCATATAACTAATAATAAAATCATAACTAATGAATGATTATAGTCTAAAACATTATTAAGAATAAAATTGTTGAGAGTATTAGAATAAAAATAACATGTGAAAATAAGACTAAACTAATATTTTCAAGAACACAAAAATATATCTTTTATGACAAAAAAATTGTCTACTTTTCATAAAAAAAATCAATCAACACCTACATCTATACAGAAAAAATCAATTAAGATCTAAACAAAAAAAATTCAAATAATTTCCAAATTCATAAGATATTATGTTTATTATTTTTATTTTTTATTAAAAGAATTCAATTAAGACCTAAATCCAAAAAAAAACTGGCCCTGACCAGAAACTTAAATCTTTTTTTTTGAAAGAAAATAGGCTCAACACATTGAAGTGGAGCAACAGTAGAAACAACAAGTACTTAAAAAAATTACATAGAACTTTTTAATTTCCAGTGATGCCATCAACCCCTACGAAACACTCGTAGTCCATTCGTCGTAACTCAGAATCGTCTTTCTTATTACAAACTCCACATCTGTGTTCTGATTATTGAAGATCCGCGCATTGCGTTCCACCCAAATGTTCCAAATAACTGCAAAGAAACCCGGCAGCCACTTCTTCTGATCCTGTTTCCGCTTATGCCTACCGGCCCACCGCTCAAACAGTTCCTTTATGGTACCAGGCATAGACCACACCTCCCCAACATATCTCAAACAACTACACCACACCTTCCATGTTATCTCACACCTGAGAAATAAATGCTCTACCGACTCTACCCCCTTGTTACAAAGAACACATATATTATCACTGGGCCTAAGGACGCCTAGTCTAATCAATCTCTCCTTTGTATTTACTCTGTCAATAAGTACAAACCACCCAAAAAGCTCAATCCTCGGCGGTACCACTCCCCTCCAAATAGAACTTGTGAAACTGTAACTCGTTATCTCATCCGACAGAGTCTCCGATTGTAGTACCTGCACAACAGATTTGGTAGAAAATACCCATTTACCATCAAACTTCCAAACCAAATTATCATCTTTATCCTCTGACAATTTCACCTGCCTAAGCCGCTCATGAAGTTGGTGGACAAGTTCCAGCTCCCATTGGAACAACTCTCTTCGCCACTGGAAGTTCCATATCCACTCAAGGCCATCCCAAAATCCACACTCCCCTACCTTCAATCCTTGCTGATTAGAAATTGAGAAAAGTCTTGGAAATGTCACCTTCAAAGGACCACCTTGCAGCCAGTTATCTTCCCAAAACAGGGTACTCCTCCCATTCCCTACCTCCATCGCCATGCCAGTAAGCATTTTATCTTTTATCCTTTGCTCTTGAACGTTTAACTGACATATATCTTTCCATGGCCCTCCTTTCACTGGTAACTGCTGATTCACTAGCATTACAGCAGGGTTCAGGTTGTTGCATGAGCAAACTATCTTCTTCCATAATGGGCACTCCTCTTTTGAGAAACGCCACCACCACTTGAATAATAGCGCTGTGTTCCGGATCACCGCATCCCCAATACCTAAGCCCCCAGCCTTTTTCGGTGCCTGAACCAACTCCCACTTAACTAACGGAATACCATCCTTGCCATCCTCCTTGCACCACAGAAATCGCCTTTGCAGAGCGATCAGCTTATCTGCTACTGCCTTTGGCATCTTGTATAGACTCAGATAGTATATAGGAAGGCTATTCAGCACGGATTTGATAAGAACAAGCTTACCCGCTTTAGTTAGAACCTTAGCTTTCCAGAGACTGAGTTTCTCTTCCACCT
Organism: Arachis duranensis; assembly: GCF_000817695.3. Taxonomy (NCBI): domain Eukaryota; kingdom Viridiplantae; phylum Streptophyta; class Magnoliopsida; order Fabales; family Fabaceae; genus Arachis; species Arachis duranensis. The sequence goes on from NC_029775.3 coordinate 27,400,232, forward strand.
TGTCAATTATGGGCTTCCAAGTCTTCACCAATCGAGGATTTGCACCCAAAGAAATCCCGAGATATCTTACAGGTAATACCGCTTGCGTGCATCCCAGCAATCCACAGGCCTGATCTATCCAGTCCTGCTCACAGTTCACCGATATCAAACTTGACTTCTCGAAATTAATGCTCAGCCCCGACATCAACTCAAAACACCTCAACAGTCTTTTATAATTAAGAATTGTCTCTGTCTCTGGTGGGCAAAACAATATCGTATCATCCGCAAATTGTAGGTGCGACAAACTGATATGCTCTCCCCCAACCAACAGCGGTTCAATGCGCTCATTCCTTACAGCTTCTCCCACCATCCTATTCAACACGTCCACTACCAACACAAACAGAAATGGAGAAAGGGGATCCCCTTGTCTGAGACCTCTTTCCATGTTGAATGGCTTAGTCGGCGCCCCATTCACCAGAATAGACATAGTGGCCGTGCTTACACACTCCTTCACCCAATTCCTCCAGCGTTGGCCAAATCCCATTTTCTGTAATACTATATCCACAAAACTCCACCTGACTCTGTCATATGCTTTATGAAAATCCAGCTTTATGATCGCCGCTTTCCTCCTTCGTGCCTTAAGCCAACTAACTGTCTCACAGGCTATCAGAGCACCATCATGAATTTTTCTCCCTTTCACAAAAGCCGTCTGAGTCTCACCCACCAAACCCGGCATCACCATCCTCATTCTTCTCACCATCACCTTCGAGATCACCTTGTACACACAACCCACCAGACTTATTGGCCGGAAATCCTTAATCTCCTTAGCACCCAGGAATTTTGGGGCCAGAGTCACCCATGTTATATTCACCTCTGTTGGTAACTTTACCCTGTGGAAGAAATCCATCACCGCCCCTGTGAACTCTTGACCCAACTCATCCCAGCATTTTTTAATGAAGTTCATATTGTATCCATCACTACCTGGGGCCTTAGACGATTCACAATCCCAAACGGCCTCCCTAATTTCCTCAGCCGACGGAAAAACCTCCAAGGCTTCTGCCTCAGCTCTATCAATTTGCTTCAACAACCCATCCCGAATACCTATACTCGGAGCATGTTCCTGACAATACAACTCCTTGTAGAATCCCCTAATTGCTTGCTTTATTCTCCCTTGATTCCTCACAAGCCGACCATGAATCATCAGAGCATCAATCCTGTTATTCCGTCTTCTAGCCGATGCAATAGTATGAAAGTACCGGGTATTCCTGTCCATGTCCCTTGCATGTTTAGATCGAGACATCTGCTTCCAATGGGTTTCCATCCTACTGTACCATTTTTCACAAAATCTCACCAACGCCTTTCTTCTAGCCTCCGTCGTACCATCATATATCCCCTCACTAACCTGCTCATCTAGCTTCCTGAGCTCTTCCTCAAACTTTTGCAGTCTAGTATCCATATCTCTGAAATTATCCTTGTGCCATTGCCTCAATGGTATCGTCAAGGCTTTCAGTTTATCAAGGAATGGACCACCTCCCAAGGTCTGCCATTCATTCTTTACCATCCTTAGAAAGCCCTCATGGCTAAACCAGGCATCCAGACTTCTAAATAGTCTAGGCCCCCCTCTCACTTTTGTATCCTCCACAATCAACGAGCAGTGATCGGACAAGCCCCTTGGACCCCCTCTCAGCCTTAAGTCAGGAAACTGCTCCACCCATTCAATATTAACCAGCACCCTGTCAATTCTGCTACAAGATTTGCCCCTAAACCAAGTGAACTTCCTATCCGTAAGGGGGAGATCCACCAACTGCATGTCTTGAACCCAACTCTTAAACTCTTTCGCTGAGACCGATAAATTCTGTAGCCCTCTTCGATCTTCAACTTGCAAAATCTCATTGAAGTCACCCAACAAACAGAAAGGCACCTGGCACAAACCTGCAATATAACTCAACTCCTCCCACACCACCCACTTTGCCTCCCTTTCATGTGCCCCGTATACCAAACAGTAAGCACACTGAAAGTCATTCTTTGTTAATACTCCTTCAATACACAACCACCTATCTCCTTTATAACAATTCCTTCTCTTAAACATGTTATCATCCCACATCCACAGAAGCCCCCCCGCCGCCCCAACAGATTCCACAAATTCCCAACCGACAGAACTATGGCCCCAAATCCTTCCAACATCATACTTCGAGATATTCTCCCTTTTAGTTTCTATCAAACCTAGCATGTCTAAATTATACTTTTTTTTCAACGTCCTAATCATACTCATCTTTCCATCCCCCCTCAAACCCCTAATATTCCAACAGCTTACAATCATTTAAACAAATTACTGCTCACCTTCTGTTTATTCTTTGGACGACTCCTTCTTGCCTTTGCTTTTTGTTTCGCCAACTTCCGCTTTTTCGCTATTTCTTCATTCTGAGCTTGCAATATACCCATGATATCCACGTCCTCGTCCAACAGCACAGCGCCAGATTCCACTGCCAGTTCCCATGTAATCGCATTTTCCTTGGTCTGTGCTTCCATAGACATCCGATCATCATTTCCCTCCGGTAGCCGCACACTGCCAGGTTCAGCTCCAGCCCCTTCCTCAACATGTTCCTCAAACCCCACCAATTCTTGGTCGTCCGCCTCTTCCTCTTGATCATTCCCAATGGTGTCAACATTTACCCTGATCATTTGCTGCTTTGCACCCTCATTCACCCAACTATCAGCAAAATTTCCCTCCCTGCCCGTGCCACGCTGCTCCCTGCCTCCTGAACCATTGCAATTCTCTAACCTCCGTTGTACCCCGCCTCGCCTTCTTCCGAAACCACCGGCGTTCTTCCCTGAACGGGCGACCTGGTCCGGCCAGCTTAAATCTATTAAAGAAAAAACAAACAAAAACCAGTCCACCATTATTATTCATAATTAATAACTAATTAATTTTATATCATTAAATATTTTAATTCATCTACTGCAGTGAGGTCCACATCCTGCACTAAAATTAACTTTTATCTTCTATGATAATTTTAATTACACTATTTTTTTAGACACTTATTTTACTAGAAAAATAACAAAATTTTTATACATATAAAAAGAATCTATCTTCTATATAATAAAATTTACTATAACATTAAATATGTAATGTCAAATTGTCACAAATTACCAAGAAATAAATGAAACAATTTATGAATAATATTCAAATTAAATAAGATGATGAAAAAATAAGTGTCAATGTCAATGCAAAATGTATGAGTAGAAATCTGAGATGATTGAATTAAACCGACTTTGTCAAATGGCCACATGTAAGTAAAATTAAGGGAAAAGCGCTCAAATCTCTCTATTAAAGTCAACAGAGTTGAGAGCCATTAATTAGAGTTTGTGTATTGATCTATAAAAAAATATCTTGCATATATTTTAAAGTTAGCTATTGAAAAAATGAGCTACGTACTCACAAAAAATACTAATTTAATTAAAGCAGATAGTTTATTATACATAGAGAATTATTAGGAGGATAACATATAGAGATTAACATAAAACATAATGACAAGATAATTATTAAGTAAGAATTTAATTTTCATATATTTTTAGAATATAATTTTATTTTGTCACAAACTAACTTTAATTTAGTTGAATAATTAATTTATTTATCTAAATAAATATTAAAATTTTGAAATATATATATTCATTAACCAACAATAAATTTACAAATAAAAATTTTAATAAACTAAATTATGTTTGCTTTATTATAAGAGCAAAAGCTTAGTACTTTATTAATGAATTTAAAAAGTTAAAAAAAATTTAAAAAAAATAATAATGTCTATCTTAACTTAAAAGATAGAGATCTATGACACATTAATCTTCTCCTCAAGTGACAAGTTTTTGAGTCAGCCTCAGATTTCTTGAACTTGGGGTTATTTAGCACCGCTTAGAAGAACATGCATATACGGTGATAAGAGTTTTCAACTTGTCTTCATTGGAATAACAATTTCTCATTTTAATTAGATGTTGATAAGAGTTTTTGGAGAATATTATTTTCAGTTAATCCATTTTTTCATAAAATATTTAATTATATATTTCTAGAATATTTATTTAATTTTGGCTTTGTATAGAATTTTAAATTTGCTGGAATTTACTAATTTTGGTTCAAAATATAAAATTTTTAACACATTTATAATATATTTATTGAAAAAAATTCAATTGAATATTTCTTAATAAGTTCTTGTCAGTAAGATCCTAAATAATTTTTACCATATTAATTAATTTTATTTAGGGCTCAAAAATACAAATCCTCATAGTTTGTACTAGGTCAATCTAGACTCATCAAATTGGAGTATTTTAAAAAAAATTTACTTTTAAAATATATTATGCAACAAAAAACGCTAAATCATATTAATACGAATCTGAATACGAAAAGAGTTTAAGAAAAGAATAAAATAGGAATATATCAGTATATATATATTTTATAACATTTTAAAACAAGATGATTTTTAATTGACAAAATATATTTTATGTTAAATTTAAAATTAAAATAACTAATCTTAAATTCAAAAGTAATCATATGAACCATTTAAATAATTAATTTGATATTTTAAACTATACATTTAAATAGTTTTAAAAATAAAAAATTTTAAAATAAATCATTTATTCAAAATAACATAATTTTCAACTAATTCAAAATAAAAACTAATTATTAAATGCGGACAAAACTTACGAACTGATATGTGTTGATCTCGAGGATGTCCACGAATAGTATGATCGTTGTTTTCCCTTGTGCGTATATTATGTCATCAAGTTTTGCGATAATTGCTGGTGGTCATGAACCAGTGGTATTCTTAACCACATCGACACGTATGCACGAACAATACACAATGGGAAACCATATTTGAGACTAATTCTGAGGTAATGTCAGGTTGTAGAGTGTAAACGGACACATGAACTCATGGTCTGCATATGACAGACATGCATTATACGTGTTTGCAGCATAATCTATGTGATTTTGTGTTTTGCTTGAATTCTCTGTTGTGTACTATGTGATTTGTTTGTATTATAATTTGTGACTTGTCTGTAATTATCTGTTGTTACTGATTAACTGAAAGAAAGTAAGATGGTCACGAAGTGAAAGTGAGCTATGATTATGCCTACGCTAAAGTTTACCCTATAAACGACTCATTTCCTTCATTGATACTGTGCTGGGAACCGTAGGTTCTCACTCCTCTTTCATTGTCCACACAAGCAGAGTGAATGGCAGTGTTTGTTGAAAAAGTGATGGCGCTGATCTTTTTGTTACATTCCAGACTTGAAGCGCATACATATATTTTAAGACGCCTAATATGATAGAAAGTTAGGAAGACTAGAATGTTATCAGTTTTTCTCTTCTTGTTAGTATTTGACGTGGATTACATCTTTGTTAGGGGTGGCAAAGCGGGTCAACCCGTCCTCTCCAGCTAAAGTGATATGGGCTGAACTTGCTACCCTGTCCAGCCAAAGAACGAGATGGCGGGTCGGCGGGCCGTCCTGCTTTCTCACTCTCTTTTTTATTTTTTTAATATAATCTATATTAAATATGACAAATATACACAGACAAAATTAGCTAAAAATATTCAATACGCAACACAGTCCAGCATTCAAAATCAAACCAATAGTTCAAAGGACAAGCAAAATAAAAAAAACAATAAACTATAAGGAAACCAAAAGAATTAGGAATAACCAAAAAATTAGGGACAAATCAGCACCTATAATGGAATAAACATTCCACAACAAAACTTGTATAGCAACAATGAACTAGTTTGGTAAAGTTTTAACAATAAAAGAAAAAAAGCTTCAACCAAACGAATATAAAAAATTGCTTGAGTGAGGGGTTGGCCGGCTGGGGGAGCGCCGCTGTGGCTAGGCTGTGATTGTCGGCTTAGCTGAGACACAGAGGTTGCCGGTGCACGTTGATTGTGGAGAAGAGAGACAACTGCTTCAATTTGCTGCAGAGGATGAGGTTGGCCGTTGGACATCCTGGATGGAGGGGATCGCCGCCGCTGGTGTTTTCTTGCTAAACTGAGAGATGTAAGGATGCTGGTGCGCTACGAGACAAGAGCCGAGTCATTATTGTCGCGGTGATTCTGGTGATTTCTGGGCTCCGAGAGACTTTGATCCGAGAAGAAGAGAGAGAGAGACTTTAGGGGGAGAGCGGGAAAGTTGCCAAATGTTCCGCTAGTGATCTGAGCCATTGCAGCTCTGCGGCACTGTATTGCTACCTGCGACTGCGAGAAAGAGAAGGAGGGGGGAAGCCGGCGTGAAGATTGAAGAGGGCAAGAGGAGGGAGGCTTTGGCTCTGCTTCTGCATGTATTGTCCGTGTGAAAATGGTGCAAAGAAAAACCCTAATCCTATAATGTGATATTTATATATGTGAAGAAAAGTTTAAAATACCCTTAAAAAAAGATTAACATCTCACTCGCCCCGCCAAAGCCCACGAGTTTGGCGGTGCGGGTTTAGCGGGTTTTCAAACAGGTTCAAAATCTCACCCCAATCTTTCTTTTTTGGCGATTTTGGCGGTTTGACCTGACAGGTTCGGTCCGTTTTGTCACCGTTAGTCTTTGTTAGCCTGAGTTCCAAACTAGTGGCTTTTTGTATAGGTTAGGGCTCAGGTGGTTGCTTGTTTACAAGAGTCTGTATTATAGATATATAATATAATAAACTAAAGGAGTTTAAGTTTGGGATAATATATGTCATGTGTATGTATGACTAATGCTTTTATACTCTCTTGACGTATGATATATGTTGTGAATATTCTATTAGTCTTATTTGCATTTCTGTTGTTAATTAATTTGTGTATGACTTGCTTTCCAATAACATTTTCGAAAAAAATTACCACGAAATTATGCCCGCATTTTTTAACGACGAATCAGACTCATATTATTTAATAAAGAGTTAAAATTATAAGGATATAAGTAGTAACACTTAATTTTAGTACGTTTATGAAGTGGTAGAAATTGGATCGTTATAATAAACAAAGGATTTAAGTAATAATAGGATTAACCGATTAAAGAAACTATTTGTGTCTAATCCCACCATTTAAAACATAGAGCTCGTCCATGAGATTTTTATAGTGTTAAGTTTTAACACCAAACCATTCACATGTTTTCCTCTTGTTTTCAAGCCAATGCAGTTAGAACGTATAACAACAAAGGGAACAAAAATATTTCTTAACGAAACTAAAAACTTTTTCTTTTTTAACATATTTGGATGAATTGGTCCTTAGCCAATATAATATTGACTCCTGTTACACTCTATTGAATTTAGCAACGGCCGTTACCGACGGATTTAGCGGTGAACTTTCTAATAGTTACGGGAGAAAATTTATCCCCGGAATTAGTTATTTTCGGATTTAAAATTTCATAACCAAATTCAACGGTAAATAAAAGAGCAAATTTTTTTTTGTTTTCCACGATATTTTCCAATCCGATAGACCAATGACTAATCTGCGGTACTAAGCTCCATTTAAGGATTTGCCACTAGCCAATGGGTTACTGCATGCACAAGGCGGGATTCGAACCCCCAACACTTGTTTAAGCAGACTAGTGAGCTAATCACTAGACCAACCCAACTTGGCACTAAATTAATTTTATTAGCATTGAATTTTCCATCAGAAATTTCTGATGGTAACACGAATTAATGAAACACGGGATTTAGGCAACAATGTAACACCCCTACCACATAGATGAGCCTCATCAGCCATAGGACATACATGCATCATGCGCATTTGTTTGTTTTGATTGCTATGCATTATATGAGACTGCCTAATTGAATATATATATCCTGCTACCTGCTATTCTTGCTATTAGCACTATCTGCTTCTTACTTGTGCGTGAACTTGTTTGGCTGCTTGTCTCTGCATGATTTATGGATGACGAAGGAACGGAGGAAGGGTGAAAAGGGTTGGTGGTTATGTTAGGTTTGAATTTGAGTAAGTTTAGGAATGCTTAGATTACCTAACCATAATTATGGCTTTTGCTTAGAAATTAAGTTCTGTAATTTTATGACGAAGTTCAGGATTGCCTCTGGCATTTCTAGGACCTTATTTATTTATTATACGCGTGGCACCTTTACCATGCTGAGGACCTCCGGTTCTCATCTCACACTGTATTATTGTTTTTAGATGCAGGTCAAGAGGCTCCTCGCTAGGCGTCTGGATCTTCGCAGCGGAGTAATCCCTAGGTTGTTTTGGATTATCTGTTTGTGTATATATGTACCTATAAACTTAGATTGCTCTCCAAGAAACTTGTTATTTTGTTCCTCATAGAGGTTGTGGGAGAGATAGGATCCTATTTTGTATTTTGTGTATTCTGGGACATCATATATATATACTCCGACCAGCCTTGGCTTCACATGTTGAGTCAGGAGCTAGTTATGTTGTATTATTTGCCTTCTTTTACTCTGTCATTTATTCTTATCCTTATCTTCTAGGTTTCTTAGCACGCAAGTAATCCTATTCCTTGATCGTTGTGTTTTTTATTTTGCAATTTTTGTTTACCCGTTTTTCAAAGCTCTTAGTATATTATCTCTTTTCACTATTATATGTATTTATTTTATGGATTAGAGGTCTATAACACCACACTACCTCTGTTCTGTGATTTAAGCGTAAAACTCTGTGTAGTAGGGTGTTACAGTAACAAGCTCTAGAATTTTGTCAATTAAAAATTTATATCTATTGGTAACTAATTAATGGCGAACGAAAAAAATTCATCGATAAATAATTACCAAAAAGATTTGTACTGTCTGATTTAGTCCACCGCTAAATCCGACGATATTCATGTTTTTCCAAAATCCACCGGTAAATATTTTTTGTTTTACTTTGAACCAACACTAATCAACTTCTTTATTTTTGAAAAAAAATACTATTCGTATAATAGAATTCGTTATTAATATATTTGTATATAAATACATGTGTGGTTTAATTTATTTTTTAATATATATTTTTATTTTATTATATATTTTATACTGATGACTTATTTTAATAACTGATTTTAATATACTATATACCCAAATAAATTTTTAAAAATTTTTGTATCGAACATTTTAATTCTCAGTTAAATTTTATTAAATTTTAGGTTTCTAAACTTTATTTTTAGAAGATAAATAAATCTCTCTATTAATCAATGTCATTAACTATTAACATAGGAATCTTAAAACAAATAGATTCCAATGAATTTCATCTAAGTACAAGTATCCTTAATTTTTATCCTTTCTAATAAGAATTAAAAAATATATTAGTCTAATACACAGTAAGATTAATGAAAGCATTATTATCTAGTAAAACTTCTAAAATTAACAAAGTAAAAAATATTACACATAATATCATTTCTAACAAAATATTTATTCAAAAATAAAATACAATATTTATCCGTTATCACATAAAACTAAAATTCTAAAAACAAAGCACAACTAAATGAAATATAAAAAAAGGCATTTTTTTTACATTCTAAAGCACCTAATTGAGCAAAAAATAATAATAATGATGTAGCTTCAAATTGACGCAAATTACCAAGAAAGGAATGAAACAATTTACGAACAATATTCAAATTAAATAAGAATGAAGAGTAGGTGTCAATGTGAGATGATTGAATTAGTCGTGTCTGTGAGTGCTAAGTAACGTAGCATTGATCAGAGTTGAGGGCATTGATTAGAGTTTCTATATTGATCTATGAAAACATATTTTTCATATATTTTAAAATTAGTCCTTAAAAATTATTTATGTACTCATAAAAATACTAATTTAATTATAACAGATCATTTATTATATACAGAAAATTGTTAGTATCAGAAGATAACAAATAAATATTAACATAAAATTTAAACAATATCATAAGAATTGATATTGAACATACTTTTTGTAATTGTACAAGATTTTATAGCAATTACATTTTATGTATTTTCAGTATATAATTTTATTTTGTCGCAAACTAAATTAAATATTAGTTTTAAATTTTATTTATATCTATGTTAATTATCTATTGACCCAAAATAAATTTACAAATAAAAATCTTAATAAACTAAATTATGTTTGTTTTATTATAAAAGCAAACGGTGAGTACTTTATCAATGAATTTAAAAAATTTTAAAAAAATTGAGAAAAAAAAAATAGCATCTATGATAATTCAAGAAATCAAGATTTGCGCATGATGTGACACATTAAACCTCCTCTCCCCAAGTGGCCAAGTTCTTGAGTCGGTGAACGTCATTATCTGCACTATCAGATTTCTTGAACTTGTTAATGGCCAAATTTTTGAGTCAGTGAATTTCAGTATTTGCATCATCAGACTTTTTGAATTTTGTGTTATATGCGCCCCTTGAACATGCATATACGTCAAGAAAACATTTTTGAAGATAATTATTGTTTTCAACTTGTTCATTCTAACTAATAATTTCCTATTTTAATTAACATTTTATTTGGAAAAAAGGAAGAAAACTAAAAAAATAAAAAATAAAAAATATATATAAAAAAATAAAAAATAAAATTATTTATA
>NC_029775.3:27412133-27412882 GCF_000817695.3 Arachis duranensis
ACATCTAAATAATTTTAAAACAAAAAATTTAAAAATAAATAATTTATTCAAAATGATAATTTTTAATTAATTCAAATAAAAACCTAGCTAAAATATATTTTTATCATTTTTTGTCCGTACTCGACTATACATATTTACTCTATAACTATATTACCAAAAAGACAAATACTTACCGTGAAAAAATTACATTAAAGAATAAATATAACATCATATTTTAATATTGCTCAACCTAAACATTAATGAATTACAAAATTAAATAAATAATAAATAATAAAACTAATCTTTCTCAAATATATATGCACCCATTTTTATTGATGTACTATATTTTCATTAGATTGGTTTACTAAAGTATTGATATACACATAATATATACTTTTTAGTTTGGTTTATATGAATACTTAAAATGTTCCTTTTGATTTTAGAGTTTCGTCTTTTCTTATTGAAAATAGAATGTTTAGTAAGGGATTTATATGAATTATATTTAGCCTAAGAATAATGGTACTCAGATACTAATATAAAATTATTTATTATATCTAAAATTATTTATTTATTTTAGTGATAATTAATGAATAAAAAATAAAAAGTATGGACAATTTTGGACTGACTTTTCTTGTCTTTTATTATTCTATGTTATAAAACTACTTTTTTTTTAACTTAAACACATAAGAGATATCTAAATAATTATATTTTTAATATGAATAATACCATATATTTAAATATTTTTATAAATCAAATTCAATTAAATTAAA
>NC_029775.3:27412993-27414357 GCF_000817695.3 Arachis duranensis
AATATATAACATTATTTTTGTAATATTATGAATTTATAACGAGGATTTTAATCACTATCCTTAAATAGATTTAATGACCAACTATCAAAATATCATTCAGTATCTACACATGGCACATTCTACATCTCAATAAAAAGATAAATTAAAAAAAAATAATTATTTTCTAAGAGTTACGAGCTTTTATGTAACTAACTTGATCAACTAATTTTAATTTTTGTTTATTTTTATCTCATATATATATACATAACACTTATTGAGTTGGCTATCAGATATCATTTATTATAAATAACTTTTAATTATTTTTGGTCCAATTTTGATTATAATTACGGTTTTTGACAAAAGACTCTTCAATTCAATTATTCCTCAAAAGAAGGTTTAGGGGTTAGTATTTTTATTAAAATTTAATAATATTTAATTAACAAAAAAAGAATAATTTCATAACATTAAATAAAATTATTAAAAAATATTAATAATAATTAATTGATGATTATAAATTACTAAATTTATAGGCCTCTTAACAGTTTTTATTTCTCAAAATCGTCATTAATACTTTGATTTTATAAACTCTCTACGCGAGACTTTGGGGTAAAAAAAATCAGACTCTCAACTAGTTATAAACCGGAAAAATGTATCTTCTTTGGATTAATAATAATGTTATATATGAACTCATAGGTTTGAATGTGAATAATATAGATATCAAATTAAACTATTTATCTTGTACGTAAAATTTATAATTTTAAATTCTTAAATGATAAGAGTCATTGATTTCATTCATTATAATGTTGACACCAAACCTTAGGACTAACCAAACCTGCATGCTTATTAATTAGCATAAATGTTGTTCTTCTCAATCATGCATATCATCCCCATCATGGACATGGAAATGATGGCAACCGCATTCTTAGAATCTGGTATGCGCATGCACTGTCACCGTTTCTCATCTCATTGTGCAAGTCAAATATCGGATTCCGATATATATATATATCCACTATTATACTATATGTATATTAAAATTAACCACTATAATATATTATTAGTATAGAATATAAATATATATTAAAAATAAATTAAATTATATATATATTTATATATAAATTATATTAGTGACTAATTTGACGACGTAGAAAATAAAAAAAAATTATCCAGTAATAATAATATAAAAAATATATACAAAATCAATTTGCAGCGTTCTTTAATTTGTTTGTTTTGGTCTCTTGGATGCATGAGAGAATTACTTTTCTTTTTCAGGGGAAAAAAGTTGGCTAGTTAGAAAACAAAATACAAGAGAACATATATTAAAAAAGAAAGTCTAAAAAGAATAAATAATAAAGCACCGCTCAATAATCTGAATGACGCATCCCTCC
>NC_029775.3:27414470-27415426 GCF_000817695.3 Arachis duranensis
TCATTTTGAGTCAACAAAAATATTGAGCACTAATATGTTAGAAAACATGGGCATATGCATGCCCTAATTGACATTTTCCAGTGTTTGGTTTTAGAGCACTCGCAAAAAAGATAGAGAGTTGATTGCAGCCAAGAATGACTTGCCGGAATAATATATAAAATAAGTAGTTATAGTACTTGTTTAAATTATAATTTTGGCAAGTTGTTCTTGACTACATTTGTCTCTCTTCTCTTAATGCAAGGCTCTATAAATTTCATATTAAGATAAAGTTCTGCAATATTTGGCCTATATCTACATCTCTATGAAATTAAGGTACAAATTTATATATTGTGATTTTAGTATAGATTAATTAAAAACAATGCTCTCTTGATCTTCAGTGTTAGTATACAATTCTTGTATATCATTTATGGATTATTTATATTTTATTTTATTTACAACAATGATTTCTATTATTGTCCAAATTAAAGTGGTAAAAGTTATTTTAATTAATTGTGGACTATTAATTTATTTGTGTTGATTTCCGGTTTAATTTCAAGATTTGGGTTTCATGTTTTCTTATTATAAATATTTATTAAATCCCATACATTACTTATGATTTAGCATATTAACTTTTTAATCACTTGAGTAGTCCTCTATCTTTAAAATGTTAGTGTTAAAGCTTATATATTCTGATCTATAATATCAATAATGATTTATTTAGACACATATATAGATGTAGAGATAATATTATAATTATGAATTTTACAGGATTGTATAATTCTCCCCTTAATAAACTAATATTTAAATTGAGTTTTTCCATTGAAGAGATGGAAGTTAAGTGTTTGTAATATATATAAATATTTATATTTTATATTTAACAACTTAAGTCTTTGGCTAAATAATTTTGGTATTATATTTCTATGACCAACATGTTTTGAGTTCAACATTTATTATTCCAATTCTTTTAAATAAAGAAA
>NC_029775.3:27415664-27416291 GCF_000817695.3 Arachis duranensis
TAACTGTTCAGTGATATTAATTTGGCTCACACTTCTATTGTTTCAATTATTAATTATTTATTTCGGTTATACGTGTACCATCTTCAATATGATATCAGTACAAGAAAATAATTTTAACGACAATTTATTTTACTGTTATCGGATATTAGTCGTTTTATTCTTAATAATTAAAAAATTTAGTAATAATAAGTATAAAAGTTACTGGTGACGATCTTTTTAGTTGTCACAAAAAACTTATAAATTGTCATTATATATAATATATAATAATAAAAACAAATATATAATTATAATCAAAATAATAAACTAACTAAAAGAATTGAAGTAGTAGTTGTAATGCTACTCTCATTAAAAATTTGTCATTAAAATTGCATGTGCATCCTTTAGCCACAATCAGTTTCGATCATTAAATGGCTACATATCACTTTCAACATAAAAGAATGAAAGAAACTAATTAAGATTCCATCAGCATGCATGATATTATGCAGAAATATTTGGTAGAAAAAAAATCAGTCAAACGCCGTTTAATTTATGTTATTTAATATTTATTAATTATTACGATAATTAATTAATATTAAATAAGATAAATTTTGACATTTTTTTTAATATTACGTTATTACAAGATTACGA
>NC_029775.3:27416365-27417714 GCF_000817695.3 Arachis duranensis
AATTATTTAAAGAGGAATGTTAAAGAATAAATAATTTTTGTAATTTATAGTCATTAAATAATTATTAATAATATTTTTAATAATATAAAATTTTATCTAATAATATAAAATTATTATTTTTTTATTAATTACATAATAACTAAAATTTAATAAAATTACTGATACTAGAGTTTTCCTTTATTTGAACGTAGGAAATATTCAAGTACATGACCGTAAGTAAGAATAACTTAGGAATATAAATGAGAACTACTTAAGTACGAGACATGATAAGATTATGGTTGTCAATTTGTTGTTGGCCTAATCATTGAGCAAGAGCATCTTCAAATTAATTGATCAATTAATTATGATTACCAAATTCAACTGCGATATGTGATTAGTTAACTATTATGATTGGCAAAAACTTTTGTTATATTCTGTATGCAGTTAGTGACCTTTTAAATCGATGTTGGGAACAATATTCGCGGTTTATTTTCCTCGGCCTTTGTAAAAGAAACCGTAGAGAATATGTCTTCCTACACTTTTATTATAAGAATCAAGTTCAAGACTAGTTTGGGAGCCGCAATTCCTCGCCAAGTTAACATTTCTTATTGTATTATATATATGGGTCATGGATTCATGTTGTTGTGCTATGCATGTACGCAAGCTCAGTATAAAACCAACCATCGGATCTATATAACATTTTAAGGTTGGAAAAGTATATAGGTGAATAATAGAGTTAAAAAGCAAATTAATTTTAAATTTAATTAATGATATAAATAATTAATATTTAATAATAATTAAATTTAAAGTTTGTTGTTTATATTATTTAAAAAAATTATTAGTTACTTAAAATAATTTTTTAAAATTTTAGAAGAAATAATTTATGATGCCGTGTTTGATTTTTTTTCTATTTAATTATCCTCATTTAAAATATTTTGCATAAATGTGTCTATCATTATTATCCAAAAAATATAAAGATGATTTGTTTTATGTTATCCTCTCTAATGTCAAAGATAATCAAAGTCGGGTACATATTTTTAACATATTAAATATTATGAACATGGATAATAAAAATACATCAAAATTAATATAATGTGGAGTAGGGACGAATTTACGTTGGAGAATGTGGAGGTAAATATCCCATTAAAATTTTATAGAATTATATATAGTATATGAAATAAAAAATTATTTATTCTCACTCAATAAATAAATTTAATTCCATTTTAATTTTTTTAATTTATCTCTGTTTTCATAATATATAAAAAAGATCTCACTATTTTATAATAATATTATATTAATTATAAAAATAATTAAATAATAATAAAAAATAATTAAAAATTGAACTAGTAATTTAAATTTAAGTATTAGAA
>NC_029775.3:27418459-27434192 GCF_000817695.3 Arachis duranensis
CACGAAATAATATCTTCAATTTAACGTGAAAAATTTTAATATAGTGCGATCATAATAAAATATTATTTTACTATATTTTGTAGTTGATATGGCTGTTATATTTCAGTCAAATATTATAACTTGATTCTATACGTTATAATTCATTCAAGTGTTATAACTCGGTTCTACACACTAAAATATATATTATAACGTTCTAATATGATATTATTTTTTTTTAATAAAAATTATTCTTAAAACATAACTGTCAATATCTCACTTCACATATAAAAGAAGTAAGACATTTTATTAAGCATATGATCATTTTTTATACATTAATTAACATGAGCGTCAGAGTATCTTTTGCAGGTATCTCCTTCATTTGTTCTTTCTGCATCAAGACATATCTCTTCTCAAATAAGAAGCTCAAAGTTAAGATAAGAAGCTCAGAATTGACTGTCAAGAGGACGAGCTATACCCAATCAATCTAAGCAAGAATGATTGGCGCCCATCATAGGGATGAAGAACTAAAAATCTCTTTTTTCTCTAAACCCCAAAATTTTTTTATTCACCTATGGCTGATCAACCTTCTCTAACACCATCTGAGATTCTTCAAATGGTGACCGAGTTACAACAGACTAATCAATACATGGCGGAAGAGAACTAGAGAATGGCAAACTAAATAGGTGAGTTAACCAATGCTTGGATCGAAAATAATGATGTGGACACAATAAGCAACATGAGAATGAGGAAGACAATTCTGATCCAATACACGTCTCAGAAACTCAACGGCACGAAGAAGATCCACAAGCCAATGATGGCAATGAGTTAGAGAATGCCATTAGTCCATTCACGGCCAATGTTATGAATTTCCAAATGGCCATGAGGTTTACTTTGCTGACGACTTTAACTCATTATGACGGCTTAGGCGATCCAAAGAAGCACATCAAGAAATTTTGATCTATAATGATAGTAAATAGTGCTTCTGACCCTGTTTTATGTCGTTGTTTTTCTATCTTTTTAGATGGTCCTGCACTTGATTAGTTTTGTTCTTTACCTGGAGATGCTATTTCTCGTTTTCAAGAATTGGTGAAACTATCTGAAGATCAATTCCCTGTATCTTCCATTTATCTCCATGATTCCGACTACTTGAACACAATCAAGTAAGGACAAAATGAAAGTCTGGGAGACTATATTATTCATTTCATGAAGGTAGCAATAACCATTCCAGATCTCCATCCCGAGTTACATTTACATGCCATTAAAAGTGGACTTCGGCCAGAAAAATTCCAGGAAGCAATCACAGTAGCATAGCCAAAAATACTCACCGAGTTTTGCGAGAAGGCCAAAGGCCAAATAGAAATTGAAGAACTTCGTCAAGCTCAAAAATCAGAAAAGATCCGGGGATAAATTTTAGGACAACAAACAGGCCTTTAATTAACTCCTCGTTATAACTCCTATACACAATTCAACACTAAGAGGGAGGAGATAATCAAAGAAATCCTAAATGTAAAACTCATCAAGCCTCCTTGAAAAGCCAGTAATTACCAGGACATGAAGAATGTGGATAAATCCAAATACTGCACTTTTCACCAGAAACATGGTCACACTACTGATGAGTGTGTCATAGCCAAAGACCTGTTAGAGCGACTAGTCCAACATGGCCATTTGGATAATTACATCAGCGGCCACATTTAAAAATGCACAACACACCCTGCTAACCATTCCTCCGTAGGACAATATTTCTGAGACAAGGAGAAGACCACTCATACTCACCCTGATCAACCACGGGGAGTCATTAACTGCATATCTGAAGGTTTCGCTAGTGGAGGGACCTCAAACTCTTCCCGAATATTTCTATCCAATTGGGAGACTTATTAGTACGTAAAGTATTGCTTGATCCTGGAAGCAGTGCATACGTCTTATTTTACTTTACATTCCAGAAAATGAAGCTTAGTAATAACATATTCCAACCATCCATTGGAGATCTGGTGGGATTCTCAGGTGAATTTGGAATTTGTCTGGTTACAAACCACACTGGGTGAGCATCCTTTAGCCAAAACTTCTGATTTTCAATATTTGGTTGTTGATTGTTTCAATTTTTACAATTTAATACTTGGCCGACCTTTTCTAAATATGTTTAGAGCTATTGTATCTACAATTCATCTCTGTGTCAAGTTTTCTGTGTAGGATGACCTCATTACAACTATTCACAGTGACCATCGTGTAGCACGACAATGCTACAACATCAGCTTAAAATCGCCAGCCTCAAGCCGAGCTATAGGCGCACAAGTAAACGCTGTCCAGAATTCTGACGAGCTCCCAGCATTTGCCAACCTTGATCCAAGATCCGAGCTCCTTGAACAACCAACACCAATGGAGAAATTACAAAAAATTTATTTAACTAATGATCTAAATAAATTTACCTATGTAGGTACAACTCTAAGCCTAGAAAAGAAGGATACACTTCAACACTTCCTATAGCAAAATGCTGACCTATTTTCCTAGACTCCTGTTGATATTCCTGGGATTGATCCCTCGATCATTTCTCACAAATTAGCACTCAATCTATCTGTCTGATCTATAGTTAAGAAGAAATGCAACCTTGACGTTGAGTAAAAACAAGCTTCCTTGGAAGAAACAAAAAAGCTCATAAATGCTGGCTTCATACAAGAAATCAGGTTCACAACCTGGTTGGCTAACGTAATAATGGTAAAAAAACACAATGGTAAATGGCACATGTGTATTGATTTCACCGATCTCAACAAAGTATGCCCAAAAGATGTTTATCCTTTAGCATCTATTGATTCTTTAGTTGATAATGCTTCAGGTTATGCAACATTAAGCTTTATGGACGCATATTCTGGGTATTACCAGATTCTAATGTATCCTCCTGACAAAAATAAAACTGCCTTTATAACTAATCTATTGCTATAAAGTTATGCCTCTTGGCCTTAAGAATGTAGGAGCTACCTACCAACGCCTTATGGATAAGGTATTTGCAAACCAAATCGAGTGGAACATGGAGGTCTATGTTAATGACATGGTGGCAAAAAGAAAGCTCGGTAACCAGCATGTCGACGACCTCACTGAAATCTTTAATCAAAGTAGACAGTACAACATGCGACTAAATCTGGAGAAATGCGCCTTTGGTGTACAGGGACGCAAATTCCTAGGCTTTTTGCTTACAAGCTGAGGTATAGAAGCCAATATTGACAAGTGCCAAGCTATAATGAAAATGAAAAGCCCACAAACAATCAAGGAAGTACAATGTTTAATAAGGAGACTTCCTGCCTTATCCAGATTTTTACCATGTTTAGCTTCTAAATCTTCTTATTTTTTCCAAACATTGAAAAAGAAAAACAATTTCGATTGGAATGATGAATGTGAAAATACTTTTTCCAATCTAAAGGCTACCCTTTCAAAAACCCCAATCTTACAAAAGCCTATTCATGGGAAAGAACTTTATCTTTACTTATCCGTTACTGACTGGGCTATAAGCTCTGTTCTTATTACAGAAAGAGAAAAAGTGCAACGACTTATTTATTTTTTAAGCAAGTCACTACAGCATGCGAGCTTCGTTACCCAGAGATAGAAAAGCCATCTCTTGCTTTGGTATTCTCAGCTAGATGCCTCTGATCATACTTCCAGAGTCATGTCATCAATATCTGAACTGATCAACCACTACGAAAAGTTCTCAATAAACCAGAGCTAGCTGGCCGACTTATAAAATGGTCAATTGAGCTTTCCAAATTTGATATTAGATATCAAAGCAGAGGTCTAATCAAATCACAATATTTAACATACTTTGTCGCCGAGTTCACCACTCCCAATTTGGACGAACTGTAACACCCTAATTACCCTAAGCTTTACCTCATGCTGTAAAGCAAAGGTTAATCAAAGGTTATGACAACTCTAAAGCTTATATATATACATAAGGAATAATAATTCTAGAAGTCCGATGAAGAAAATAAGCTCAATTACGGAATTACAAAGCGCGAACGTTCACACGAAGCTACAAGAATAAAAGGTAAGATCCACTATGTAAGATAACAAGATATATGTATTTATATAAGAGTATAATAATCGTAAGATACTAGCCACAGCCTGCGGAGTTTAGGCCGACTAGTCAAATACTAACATATAGAGTTTTGAAGGTAAAATAACTTATACAAAATATCTCTCATAAAGTAAGACTCTAAGACAAATAAAATAAAAAAATGAGAGAAATAAACAAAATAATCCAAAAAGACTTCAGAAATATATCCAGGATCCTTCGCTCTGTCACCATCAAGGCAACTCGTCGAGGTGGGTTGCGACCTGCATCTGAAAAGCAACAACAGAATATGGTATGAGAACCGGAGGTTCTCAGTATGGTAACAGTGCCTAGTGATGTAAGATATAAGACTCCGGAATGCCAGAGGCAATCCTAGAACTTCATATCCATCACAAGATTCATCTTAAAGCATAACTTAAAACCATAACATAATAAAGGGGCAATCTAACTTAGGGGATTTCTAATCTAACACTTCTCCGCTGTCCCACAACCTTCACCAACCTATCCTCCATGCAATCCCATCGCCACCACCTTCTGAACCTCCTCAATCCCAGTAGAATACACAATTAATACAATGCAAGTAAAACACAAGTATAGGCATATATGGAAAGTAATTCAATTAGGCAATTAGGCATGTTATACAATTACGCAAGCAATATAAGTCAGCAAAGCAAGCAAACAAATAGAAGATGCACATGATGAATGCCTGTCCTATAGGCTGTGATATCACATTGTTGGTTCAACTGCCAACCCGACATATCTCCATGGAGATGTCACCCTTCGAAATTATAATGGGATCCCCCGAGATATGGTGCTTGGAACACCATCCAGAATTTTGTGCCTGCACACTCTAGTGATCCGAAGGGATGCGAGCAGGATACTATTGCCACGGACCTCACATCTCAATGTAAGCGGGACGAACCACCGTCCTTATGCCGCCGCCGCTACCTTGACAGGCGGGATCCAACCAAACCGCCTCTGCCAGGCGTATAGCATCTCAACAATCTTAGTATAATATATATATATATACTGATTCAGTGATTTTCAGAAATCATTTTTCAATATATCATGGATCCATCATTCCATCCCGAGTCCCAGACTCATCTCAACCACTGCCAATTCATAAATTCTATTCCGAACTCATTAGTTCACCACTTCCATAATTCTTTATCAATAATTACCAATATATTATTCTTCCTTCTCACTCAACCAAACCCATCCACAGCACACCAGAAACCTAAACATTCGTTCTCTAATTTTTTTTTATCAAAAATACCAAAATAATTTCACCCAAGACCGTCACTGTGTTTTAACATCCAAAAACAAGCCAAAATGTCTTAGATAGGTGTCACAGAAGTTTACAAGCTTGTCAGAAAAGTGAAACAGTTAAAAACAAGATTTTTATTTAAAAACAGGGCAGTGTGCGTATACACAGGGGTGTGCGTGCGCAAGCCCAAGAGGATTTTCAAATGTGTACGTACGCATAGAGATGTGCATACGCACAGGAGTAAAATTTTCCAATTCTGTTCGCTCACATAAGGCGTGCGAACGCCCTCAACAGAATACACCTTCCAACGTGTGCGTGCGCACAGCTTACAAAGCTTCATTGGTTGTGTGTGCGCACAAAGCGTGCTAGCGCTCCCCACAGTAGCCATATCCCCGTGAGTGCGTGTGCACATGTTCAAAAATCCACGGGGTGTGCGAGCGCACAAGACTGTGCGTGCGCACACAAACCAGAAATCATAAAATTCTGCAACATTGCAGAATTCAGATTTTGACACCAAACTTTGAACGATCATAACTTCCTCTACAAAAATTTATTTCCTACAAAATTTATATCAATTTAAAGCTCTCAAAGCCATCTTTAATTTAAAATAAGTTTCATGAAATTTTAAGCTTTGAGGCTCAAGTTATGATCCGTTAAAGTTAGCCCAAAACTTATTTTTACAAAAAATTTACAAGTTTTGAACTTTCAAATTTCTCAACCAAAACTAAACTAAAACCATATCAACTCCATCCCATATAAAATTTTTACCATTTATATCACAATCCACTACTCATATCATATAATTCTCAACTCCCAATCATCCATGATTTCACACGAAATCCCTTCTCATCCAATAAACTCATCAATAATCATTCTATCGCCATCAATCTTCAACATCAACCTCATTCATTTTCAATATCAATAATCAACATTATTTAACAACATCAACAATATTACTCATCTAAATTCATCATACATCATACATCAACAACATTATTTAACAACATCAATTCATCATACCTCATTAACCAACCAAATCCAACAACCATATCAATCCAAACCTATCCTATGGGTCACTAGCCTAAGTGTCCAGAAATATTATATATTACACAGAAAAAACTGAAACCATACCTTGGCCGATTTTCAATATACACAAAACACCAATTTGAGTCCAAACAAGCTTTCAAACCAAAATCAAGTCACCAACAATTCACCAACTAACTCCAACAAGCATCAACAACCAATTTTTCCAAAGCTATACACATTAATTACCACAAATTAATACCTAGGATTCATCAAAATTACAATTTCACAAGGTAAAGAGTTTTCTTACCTTTCTCAATGGTGTTTGGGGCACAACCTACCAATAGCTCAACCTTAAGTACTACCTAAACAATCAAAAACACAAAAATTCATTCAAAATTATTATCCACATTTTCGGATTTTAGGGCAGAGGCACGTGAATTGGAGCACCGTAGCTCGAGTTATGGCCACCGGAAGTTGTATGTGAATAGTAACACTCTCTCTTCTCCTCTCTTCTCTTGTAGCTACTAGGTTTAGTGTGTGGGTGGGTTATGAGCTGAAATGGCTCATTTTAAGTGAATTTATATGTTGGGCTTGGGCCTAACTTAGGCCCGATCCAACCCGTTAGGTTTTTGGCCCATTGGCCAAACCTTTAAAATTAGTGTCCGGTTTTCAATTCTAAATATTTTTCTAAGATTTTTCTACTGTTTTTAATTATTCTCGCACAGTACCAAACAGATCTAAGCCGATATTGCTGGTTAATTTACCGGTATGCGTTTTTATGCAATTTTTTGCAGAAAATTACATTTTCCGACTCAGAAAAATCTACTAAGTCCAAATATCATATTTTTTTTCTAATTAATATTCTAAATTTTTGAACCTAATTTGGGCAATTAAATTATTATTATTATTTAAATTTAATTAATCGGTTAATTAATTTTCGATTCTTACACGAACATTCTATGGAGTGGACTCTTTGTGTGGATGGAGCATCGAATCTACAAGGATGTGGTGCTGGATTCCTCCTTGAAGATGGTAATGATTTTATCCTTGAACACTCTTTGCATCTCTCTTTTAAAGCAAGTAACAACCAGACAGAGTACGAAGTTCTAATGGAGCTAAGGCTAGCAACTGATCTACATATCTCAGAACTTACGGTATATTGTGACTCTTTACTTGTCGTACAACAGGTAAACGATATCTTTCAAGTTAAATATCCTTTATTAGAAAAATACTTGGCTATTGTAAAAT
This sequence comes from Arachis duranensis, assembly GCF_000817695.3. Taxonomy (NCBI): domain Eukaryota; kingdom Viridiplantae; phylum Streptophyta; class Magnoliopsida; order Fabales; family Fabaceae; genus Arachis; species Arachis duranensis. Next base: position 27,426,034 of record NC_029775.3, read on the forward strand.
CCCTCATTTCTAATTTCTCTAAGTTTGAAATCCATCACATACCTAGGGAACACAATCATCGAGACGATATTTTATCTAAACCCGCAAGCACACAATTACACACTTCTTCTCTCTATCAATCTACCTTGCTCGCACCAAGTATCAATCTAACCGAGGTTTTAAGTGTCACTCAAGAAGAAGATTGGAGATGGCTTTATTGGTGCACGAAATAGGAAATCACAATTCTTCACAACTTCGCACAACTAACCAGCAAGTGCATTGGGTCGTCCAAGTAATACCTTACGTGAGTAAGGGTTAAATCCCACGGAGATTGTTGGCTTGAAGCAAGCTATGGTTATCTCGTAACTCTTAGTCAGGATAATAATAATTCTCAGTTTTGATTGGTAGTAAATAAAAAGCATGGATTAAATAATACTTGTTATGCAGTAATGGAGAATATGTTGGAGTTTTGGAGATGCTTTGTCTTCTGAATCTCTGCTTTCTCCCTGTCTTCTTCTTTACGCATGCAAGGTTCCTCCTATGGCAAGCTGTGTGTTGGTGGATCACTGTTGTCAATGGCTACCATCCATTCTCTCAGTGAAAATGGTCCAGGTGCGCTGTCACCGCACGACTAATCATCTGTCGGTTCTCACTCATGCTGGAATAGGATCTATTGATTCTTTTGCGTCTGTCACTACGCCCAACCCTTGTGAGTTTGAAGCTTGTCACAGTCATTCAATCCCTGAATCCTACTCGGAATACCACAGACAAGGTTTAGACTTTTCGGATTCTCAAGAATGCTGCCAATGGATTCTAGCTTATACCACGAAGACTCTGATTAAGGAATCCAAGAGATACTCATTCAATCTAAGGTAGAACAGAAGTTGTTGTCAGGCATGCGTTCATAGATTGAGAATGGTGATGAGTGTCACGGATCATCACATTCATCGTATTGAAGTGCAAATGAATATCTTAGATAGAAACAAGTGTGTTTGAATAGAAAACAGAAATAATTGCATTAATCCATCGAGACACAGCAGAGCTCCTCACCCCCAACAATGGAGTTTAGAGACTCATGCCGTCAAAAGGTACAAAGTTCAGATCTAAAAATGTCATGAGATACAAAATAAATCTCTAAAAGTTGTTTAAATACTAAACTAGTAACCTAGTTTTACAGAAAATGAGTAAACTGAGATAGATAGTGCAGAAATCCACTTCTGGGGCCCACTTGGTGTGTGCTAGAGCTGATACTTGAGCTTTTCACGTGCCTGGGCAGTTTCTAGAGTTAAACGCCAGGTTGTAACCTGTTTTGGGCGTTTAACTCCAACTTGTAACCTGGAGAATGGAACATGGAGCTGGCGTTAAATGCCAGTTTATATCGTTTTATCTTCGAGCAAAGTATGGACTATTATATATTGCTAGAAAGCCCTTGATGTCTACTTTCCAACGCAATTTAGAGCGTGCCAATTGGATTTCTGTAGCTCCATAAATTCTATTTCGAGTGCAGGGAGGTCAGAATCCAACAACATCAGCAGTTCTTTTTCAGCCTGAATAAGATTTTTGCTCAGATCCCTTAATTTCAGCCAAAAAATACCTGAAATCACAGAAAAACACATAAATTCACAGTAAAGTCTAGAAATATGAATTTTTCATGAAAACTAATGAAAACATACTAAAAAGTAGCTAGAACCTACTAAAAACTACCTAAAAACAATGCCAAAAAGCGTATAAATTATCCGCTCATCACAACACCAAACTTAAATTGTTTCTTGTTCCCAAGTAACTGAGAATCAAATAGGATAAAAAGAAGATAATATACTATAAATTCCAAAATATCAATGAATCTTAGTTATAATTAGATGAGCGGCACTAGTAGCGTTTTGCTTCTGAACAGTTTTGGCATCTCACTTTATCCTTTGAAGTTTAAAATGATTGGCATCTCCAGGAACTCAGAATTCAGATAGTGTTATTGATTCTCCTAGTTTAGTATGTTGATTCTTGAACATAGCTACTTTATGAGTCTTGTCCGTGGCCCTAAGCACTTTGTTTTCTAGTATTACCACTGGATATATAAATGCCACAGACACATAATTGGGTGAACCTTTTCAGATTGTGACTTAGTTTTGCTAAAGTCCCCAATTAGAGGTGTCCAGAGTTCTTAACCACACTCTTTTGCTTTGGATCACGACTTTAACCACTCAGTCTTAAGCTTTTCACTTGGACCTGCATGTCCCAAGCACATGGTTAGGGACAGCTTGATTTAGCCGCTTAGGCATGGATTTATTTCCTTGGGCCCTTCTATCCATTGATGCTCAAAGCCTTGGATCCTTTTTACCCTTGCCTTTTGGTTTTAAGGGCTATTGGCTTTTTCTGCTTGCTTTTTCTTTTCCTTATATATATATTGCCATTTTTTCGCAAGCTTTTGTTTTCACTGCTTTTTCTTGCTTCAAGAATCAATTTTATAATTTTTTAGATTATCAATAACATTTCTCTTGTTCATCATTCTTTCAAGAGCCAACAATTTTAACATTCATAAAATTCAATATAAAAAATATGCACTGTTCAAGCATTCATTCAGAAAACAAAAAGTATTGTCACCACATCAATATAATTAAACTAATTTCAAGGATGAATTCGAAACTCATGTACTTCTTATTCTTTTGTTTTTAGAACATTTTATATTTAAGAGAGGTGAAGGATTCATGGAGTTATTCATAGCTTTAAGACATAGACACTAGACAATAATGATCATGTAGTAAAGACACAAAACATAGACAAACATGAAGTATGAAAATTGAAAAAAAAAAACAGAAAAATAAGAACAAGGAAGTTAAGGAATGAGTCCACCTTAGTGATGGCGGCTTGTTCTTCCTTTTGAAGATATAATGGTGCTTCTCTATGTCTCTTCCTTGCCTTTGTTACTCTTCCCTCAAGGCTCTTTGATCTGCAATCAAATGCTCTACCACTGAACTATGGACCCTTGAGATGAACATCTCCATCTCTCATGACTCAGATGTGGAAGCAACTGCCTTCCCTTTCTGGTGCACAAAATTGTGATCATCAACAATGGTGCCAAAAACTTGGTAGCACTCTCAAACGTGAATCACACTTTGTCACAACTCCGCACAACTAACCAGCAAGTGCACTGGGTCGTCCAAGTAATACCTTACGTGAGTAAGGGTCGATCCCACGAAGATTGTTGGTATAAAGCAAGCTATGGTCATCTTGTAAATCTCAGTTAGGCGGATTCAAATGGTTATAAAGGTTTTCAAAATTAATAATAATTAAAGCATAAAATAAAGATAGAGATACTTATGTAAATCATTGGTGGGAGTTTCAGATAAGAGTATGGAGTTGCTTTGTCCCTGTTGAATCTCTGCTTTCCTACTGCCTTCCTTCAATCCTTCATGCTCCTTTCCATGGCAAGCTGTATGTAGGGCATCACCGTTGTCAATGGCTACTTCCCATCCTCTCAGTGAAAATGGTCCAAATGCTCTTGTCACAACACGACTAATCATCTGTCGGTTCTCGATCATGTCGGAATAGAATCCATTGTTTCTTTTGCGTCTGTCACTACGCCTAACAATCGCGAGTTTGAAGCTTGTCACAGTCATTCAATCCCTGAATCCTACTCGGAATACCACAGACAAGGTTTAGACTTTCCGGATTCTCAAGAATGGCCGCCAATAATTCTAGCTTATACCACGAAGATTCTGGTTAAGGAATCCAAGAGATATTCACTCTAGCTTTCGCTTGTAGAACGGAAGTGGTTGTCAGGCACGCGTTCATAAGGACGGATGATGATGAATGTCACGGACCATCACATCCATCAGGTTGAAGTGTGAGTAATATCTTAGAATAAGAATAAGCTTGAATTGAATAAAAGATAGTAGTAATTGCATTAAAATTTGAGGTACAGCAGGGCTCTACACCCTTAATCTATAGTGTGTAGAAACTCCACCGTTGAAAATACATAAGTGATGGTCCAGGCATGGCCGAATGGCCAGTCCCCATGAATGATCAAAAGACCGAATGGTCAAAAGACTAGACACCTAGTACAATAGTAAAACGTTCTATTTATATTAAACTAGTTACTAGGGTTTACAGAAATAAGTCTAAGTGCAGAAATCCACTTCCGGGGCCCACTTTGGTGTGTGCTTGGGCTGAGCTTGAGCTTTACACGTGCAGAGGCTTCTCTTGGAGTTAAACGCCAAGTTGTAATGTCTGTTTGGCGTTTAACTCTGGTTTGTGACGTGTTTCTGGCGTTTTACTCCAGAATGCAGCATAGAACTGGCGTTGAACGCCAGTTTGCGTCGTCTAAACCCGAATAAAGTATAAACTATTATATATTGCTAGAAAGCCCTGGATGTCTACTTTAAAACTCAGTTGAGAGCGCGCCATTTGGAGTTCTGTATCTCCAGAAAATCCATTTCGAGTGCAGGAAGGTCAGAATCCAACATCATTAGCACTTCTTTTTCAGCCTGAATCAGATTTTTGCTCAGGTCCCTCAATTTCAGCTAGAAAATACCTGAAATCACAGAAAAATACACAAACTCATATTAAAGTCCAGAAATGTGAATTTTGCATAAAAACTAATGAAAACATCCCTAAAAGTAACTAGATCCTACTAGAAACTACCTAAAAACAATGCCAAAAAGCGTATAAATTATCCGCTCATCACAACACCTAACTTAAATTGTTGCTTGTCCCCAAGCAAATGAAAATCAAATAGGATAAAAAGAAGAGAATATACTATAAATCCCAAATTATCAATGAATATTAGTTCTAATTAGATGAGCGGGACTTGTAGCTTTTTGCTTCTAAATAGTTTTGGCATCTCACTTTTTCCTTTGAAGTTCAGAATGATTGGCTTCTATAGGAACTCAGAGTTTAGATAGTGTTAATTTGTTCTCTTAGTTAAGTATGTTGATTCTTGAACACAACTACTTTTATGAGTCTTGGTCGTGGCCCTAAGCACTTTGTTTTCCAGTATTACCACCGGATACATAAATGCCACAAACACATGACTGGATGAACCTTTTCAGATTGTGACTCAGCTTTGCTAAAGTCCCCAGTTAGAGGTGTCCAGAGCTCTTAAGCACACTCTTTTTGCTTTGGATCACGACTTTAACCACTCAGTCTCAAGCTTTTCACTTGGACCTGCATGCCACAAGCACATGGTTAGAGGCCCTCTTATCCATTGATGCTCAAAGCCTTGGATCCTTTTTACCCTTGCCTTTTGGTTTTAAGGGCTATTGGATTTTTCTACTTGCTTTTTCTTTTTCTTTCTAAAAATATTTTTTTTCGCAAGCTTTTGTTTTTCACTACTTTTTCTTACTTCAAGAATTAATTTCAAGATTTTTCAGATTATCAATAACATTTCTCTTTTTCATCATTCTTTCAAGAGCCAACAATTTTAACATTCATAAATAGCAAGATAAAAAATATGCACTGTTCAAGCATTCATTCATAAAACAAAGAGTATTGTCACCACATCAATATAATTAAACTAATTTCAAGGATAAATTCGAAACTCATGTACTTCTTGTTCTTTTGTATTAAAAATATTTTTCATTTAAGAAAGGTGAAGGATTCATAGAATTATTCATAGCCTTAAGACATAGACACTAGATACTAACGATCATGAAGTAAAGACACAAATATAGACAAACATATAGCATAAAAACCGAAAAACAGATAAATAAGAACAATCAATGAGTCCACCTTAGTGATGGTGGCGTCTTCTTCTTGAAGGACCAATGACGTCCTTGAGCTCTTCTATGTCTCTTCCTTGCCTTTGTTGCTCCTCCCTCATTGCTCTTTGATATTCTCTAATCTCATGGAGAATAATGGAGTGCTCTTAGTGTTCCACCCTTAATTGGTTCATGTCATGACTCAATCCTTCTAGGGAAGTGTTGAGTTGTTCCCAATAGTTGTTTGGAGAAAAATGCATCCCTTGAGGTATCTCAGGGATTTCTTGATAATGAGCTTCCTCATGCGTCTCTTGAGATCCATGAATGGGCTCTCTTGTTTGCTTCATCCTCTTCTTAATGATGGGCTTGTCCTCTTCAATGAGGATGTCTCCTTCTATGACAACTCCATATGAGTAGCATGGATGGCAAATGAGATGAGGAAAAGCTAGCCTTGCCAAGGTAGAGGGCTTTTCGCCTACTTTGTAGAGTTCTAGAAAGATGACTTCATGAACTTCTACTTCTTCTCCAATCATGATGCTATGGATCATGATGGCCCGATCCACAGTAACTTCAGATCGGTTGCTAGTGGGGATGATGGAGCGTTGGATGAACTCCAACCATCCTCTAGCCACAGGCTTAAGGTCCAGTCTTCTCAATTGAACCGGCTTGCCTTTAGAGTCTCTTTTCCGTTGAGCTCCTTCAACACATATGTCCATAAGGACTTGGTCCAACCTTTGATCAAAGTTGACCCTTCTAGTGTAGGGGTGTGCATCTTCTTGCATCATAGGCAAGCTGAACGCCAACCTTACATTTTCTGGGCTGAAATCTAAGCATTTTCCCCGAACCATTGTAAGATAATTCTTTGGATTCGGGTTCATACTTTGATCATGGTTCCTACTGATCCATGCATTAGCATAGAACTCTTGAACCATTAAGATTCTGACTTGTTGAATGGGGTTGGTTAGAATTTCCCAACCTCTTCTTTGGATCTCATGTCGGATCTCTGGATACTCATTTTTCTTGAGCATGAAAGGGACCTCAGGGATCACCTTCTTCTTGGCCACAACTTCATAGAAGTGGTCTTGATGGACCTTTGAGATGAATCTCTTCATCTTTCATGACTCGGAGGTGGAAGCTTTTGTCTTCCCTTTCCTATTTCTAGAGGTTTCTCCGGCTTTAGGTGCCATAAGTGGTTATGGAAAAACAAAAAGCTATGCTTTTACCACACCAAACTTAGAATGTTGCTCGCCCTCGAGAAAAAGAAGAAAGAATAGAAGAAGAGGAAGAAGATATGGAGGAGAGGGATAGAGATGTGTATTCGGCCAAGGAGGAGAAGAGAGGGTTGTGTAGTGTGAGAATGAAGAAGGATGGAGAGGTTTATATAGTGGAGGGAGAGGGGTTTGGTTTGGCCATTTAAGGTGGGTTTGGGTGGAAAAGAGATTTTGAATTTGAAGGTAGGTGGGGTTTTTGGGGAAGAGTGGATGGATGTGAGTGGTGAAGAGGTGATGGAGAAGAGAGATTGGATTGTGTGAAGAAGAGAGAAGGTAAGTTGAGGTAGGTGGGGATCCTGTGGGGTCCACAGATCCTGAGGTGTCAATGATTTATCATCCCTGCACCAATGAGACGTGTAAAATGCCCTCTACATGCAATCTTGGTGTTCAACGCCGATTGATTCTTGTTTCAGGCATTCAACGCCAGCTCTGTGCTTGTTTTGGGCTTTCAACGCCAATCTGCAGCATGTTTCTGGCGTTGAACGCCAGTTCCATGCTTGTTTTGGCGTTTAATGCCAGCTCTCCTCAGGGTGTAATCCTGGCATTTAAATGCCAGACTACTGCTTGTTTCTAGCATTCAACGCCAGATTCATGCTTTGTTTTGGCGTTGAACGCCAGCTAAATGCTCCTTACTGGCGTTTAAACACCAGTGAGCTCTTCCTCCAGGGTGTGCTGTTTCTTCTGCTATTTTTGATTCTGTTTTTAATTTTAGTAATTATTTTGTGACTCCACATGATCATGAACCTAATAAAACATAAAAGAACAATAAAAGTATATATAAATAAAAATTGGGTTGCCTCCCAATAAGCACTTCTTTAATGTCAATAGCTTGACAGTGAGCTCTCATGGAGCTTTACAGATGTTCAGAGCATTGTTGGGACCTCCCAACACCAAACTTAGAGTTTGAATGTGGGGGTTCAACACCAAACTTAGAATTTGGTTGTGGCCTCTTAACACCAAACTTAGAGTTTGATTGTGGGGGCTTTGTTTGACTCTGTATTGAGAGAAGCTTTTCATGCTTCTTCTCCATGGTTGCAGAGGAAGATCCTTGAGCTATAAACACCGGGTAGTCCCTATTCAATTGAAGGACTAGCTCTCCTCTGTCAACATCAATCACAGCTCCTGCTGTGGCTAGGAAGGGTCTTCCAAGGATGATGGATTCATCCTTATCCTTCCTAGTGTCTAAGATTATGAAATCAGCAGGGATGTAAAGGCC
>NC_029775.3:27434201-27442020 GCF_000817695.3 Arachis duranensis
TTGTTTCTTTTGAGGTAAAGTTTGCTGAACCCATGTATCTAGTTCACTAATGAGCAAGGGAGGTGCATCTTCCCAAGTCTCATTACCAAATAACTTGGCATTCAGCTTCATGATAGCTCCTAGATTTTGAACAACTTGCTCTCCAGTTATATCTTCATCTTTTTCAGAGGAAGAATAGTTTTCAGAGCTCATGAATGGCAGAAGGAGGTTTAAAGGAATCTCTATGGTCTCTATATGAGCCTCAGATTCCTTTAGGTCCTCAATAGGGAACTCCTTCTTGTCTGGGAGATGTCCCATGAGGTCTTTCTCATTGGGATTCACGTCCTCCCTTTCCTCTCTAGGTTCGGCCATTTTGATTATGGCAATGGCCTTGCACTCTCTTTTTGGATTCTCTTCAGTATTGCTTGGGAGAGAACTGGGAGGGGTTTCAGTGATTTTCTTACTCAGCTGGCCCACTTGTGCCTCCAAATTTCTGATGGATGACCTTGTTTCACTCATGAAACTAAAAGTGGCCTTAGACAGATCAGAGACTATGTTTGCTAAGCTAGAGGAGCTCTGCTTAGAATGCTCTGTCTATTGCTGAGAAGATGATGGAAAAGGCTTGCTATTGCTAAGCCTGTTTCTTCCACCATTATTAAAGCCTTGTTGAGGCTTTTGTTGATTCTTCCATGAGAAATTTAGATTATTTCTCCATGAGGAATTATAGGTGTTCCCATAGGGTTTACCCATGTAATTCACCTCTGCCAATACAGGGTTCTCAGGATCATAAGCTTCTTCTTCAGAAGATGCCTCTTTAGTACTGTTGGATGCATTTTGTCATCCATTTAGACTCTGAGAAATTATGTTGACTTGCTGAGTTAACATTTTATTCTAAACCAGTATGGCATTCAGAGCATCAATTTCAAGAACTCCCTTCCTTTGAGGCATCCCATTACTCGCAGAATTCCTCTCAGAAGTGTACATGAATTGGTTATTTGCAACCATGTCAATGAGTTCTTGAGTTTCTGTAGGCGTTTTCTTTAGGTGAATGGATCCACCTGCAGAATAGTCCAGTGACATCTTAAAGAACTCAGATAGACCATAATAGAATATATCCAAAATATTCCACTCTGAAAGTATGTCAGAATGACACCTTTTAGTCATCTGCTTGTATCTTTCCCAAGCTTCATAGAGGGATTTACCATCTTTTTGTTTGAAGGTCTGAACATCCACTCTAAGCTTGCTCAGCTTTTGAGGAGGAAAGAACTTAGCCAAGAAGGCCGTGACTAGCTTATCCCAAGAGTCCAGGCTATCTTTAGGTTGTGAGTCCAACCATGTTCTAGCTCTATCTCTTACAACAAAAGGGAAAAGCATGAGCCTATAGACTTCAGGATCTACTCCATTAGTCTTAACATTTTCACATATCTGCAAGAACTCAGTTAAAAACTGATAGGGATCTTCTGATGGAAGTCCATGAAACTTGCAGTTCTGTTGCACTAGAGCAACTAGTTGAGGCTTCAGCTCAAAATTGTTTGCTCCAATGGTAGGGATTGAGATACTTCTTCCATCAAACTTGGAAGTAGGTGTAGTATAATCACCAAGCATCCTCCTTGCATTATTATTTTCGACTGCCATCTCCTCTTCCTTTTCAAAAATTTCTATAAGATTGTCTCTGGATTGTTGTAATTTAGCTTCTCTCAGTTTTCTCTTCAAAGTCCTTTCAGGTTCAGGATCTGCTTCAACAAGAATATTCTTGTCCTTGCTCCTGCTCATATGAGAAAGAAGGGAATAGAAAATAATAATAGGGATCCTCTTTACCACAGTAGAGAGATTCCTTTATGTGAGTATAAGAATAAAAGAGTAGAAGAAGGAGAAGAGAAAAATTCGAACACAGAGAGGAAGAGTGGGTTCGAATTTTAAGATGAAGAGAAGTGTTAGTAATTGAATAAATAAATAGAAAGAGATGAGAGGAAAGAATTTTTGAAAATTGTTTTGAAAAAAAATAGTTAGTATTTTCAAAAATTAAGAGAAGGAATAAAATTAAAATTAAAATTTGAAACAATTAGTTAATTAAAAGAATTTTGAAAAAGAGGGAGGTAATTTTCGAAAATTAGAGAGAGGAAAGAAGTTAGGTGGTTTTGAAAAATATAAGAAATAGTAAAACAAACAAAAAGTCAATCAGTTAGTTGAAAAAGATTTGAAAATCAATTTTGAAAAGATAAGAAGTTAGAAAAGATTTTTGAAATCAATTTTGAAAAAGATATGATTTGAAAAAGATATTTTGAAAAGATATGATTGAAAAAGATATTTTGGAAAAGATTTGATTTTTAAAATTAAAATTGATTACTTGACTAACAAGAAACTAAAAGATATGACTCTAGAATGTAAAGATTGAACCTTTCTTAACAAGAAAGTAACAAACTTCAAATTTTTGAATCAATCACATTAATTGTTAGTAAAGTTTTCGAAATTTTGAAATAAAGATAAGAAAAATATTTTGAAAATAAATTTTAAAAATTTTCGAAAAATAATAAGAAAAATGAAAAAATTTGATTTTTGAAAAAGTTTTTTGAAAAGATAGGATTTTTAAAATTGAAAATTTGACTTGACTTATAAGAAATAGTCAAGTTTTAAAATTTTTTTTGACTAAGTCAACTCAAATTTTCAAAAATTATGAGCAAAATAAGGAAAAGATATTTTTTTTGATTTTTTAATTTTTAATGAGGAGAGAGAAAAACACAAATATGACATAAAATATGAAAATTTTGGGTCAAAACACTTAATGCATGCAAGAACACTATGAATGTCAAGATGAACACCAAGAACACTTTGAAGATCAAGATGAACATCAAGACTTATTTATGAAAAATTTTCAAGAAAAGAAAAACATGCAAGACACCAAACTTAGAAATTTTTCATATTTAGACATTAAGAATTCAAAAATGCATATGAGAAACAACAAAAAACTCAAAACAAGAAAATATCAAGATCAAACAAGAAGACTTACCAAGAACAACTTGAAGATCATGAAGAACACCATGCATGAGTTTTTGAAAAATGCACAAATTTTTAAAGACATGAAATTGACACCAAACTTAAAAATTGACACGAGACTCAAACAAGAAACACAAAATATTTTTCGTTTTTATGATTTTATTAAAATTTTTTTCGAAAATAAAGAAAAATTTTTTTTGAAAGCTTTTTGAAAAGAAAATTACCTAATCTGAGCAACAAGATGAACCGTCAATTGTCCAAACTCGAACAATCCCCGGCAATGGCGCCAAAAACTTGGTGCACGAAATTGTGATCATCAACAATGGTGTCAAAAACTTGGTAGCGCTCTCAAACGTGAATCACACTTTGTCACAACTCTGCACAACTAACCAGCAAGTGCACTGGGTCGTCCAAGTAATACCTTACGTGAGTAAGGGTCGATCCCACGAAGATTATTGGTATGAAGCAAGCTATGGTCATCTTTTAAATCTCAGTTAGGCGGATTCAAATGGTTATAAAGGTTTTTGAAATTAATAATAATTAAAGCATAAAATAAAGATAGAGATACTTATGTAAATCATTGGTGGGAATTTCAGATAAGTGTATGGAGTTGCTTTGTCCCTGTTGAATCTCTGCTTTCCTACTGCCTTCCTTCAATCCTTCATGCTCCTTTCTAAGGCAAGCTGTATGTAGGAAATCACAATTGTCAATGGCTACTTCCCATCCTCTCAGTGAAAATGGTCCAAATGCTCTTGTCACAGCACGGCTAATCATCTGTCGGTTCTCGATCATGTCGGAATAGAATCCATTGATTCTTTTGCGTCTGTCACTACGCCCAACAATCATGACTTTAAAGCTCGTCACAGTCATTCAATCCCTAAATCCTACTCGAAATACCACAGACAAGGTTTAGACTTTCCGGATTCTCAAGAATGGCCGCCAATAATTCTAGCTTATACCACGAAGATTCTGGTTAAGGAATCTAAGAGATATTCACTCTAGCTTTCGCTTGTAGAACGGAAGTGGTTGTCAGGCACGCGTTCATAAGGACGGATGATGATGAATGTCACGGATCATCACATCCATTAGGTTGAAGTGCGAGTAATATCTTAGAATAAGAATAAGCTTGAATTGAATAAAAGATAGTAGTAATTGCATTTAAATTTGAGGTACAGCAGAGCTCCACACCCTTAATCTATGGTGTGTAGAAACTTCACCATTGAAAATACATAAGTGATGGTCCAGGCATGGCCGAATAGTCAGCCCCCATGAATGATCAAAAGACCGAATGGTCAAAAGACTAGACGCCTAGTACAATAGTAAAAAGTTCTATTTATACTAAACTAGTTACTAGGGTTTACAGAAATAAGTCTAAGTGCAGAAATCCACTTCCGGGGACCACTTTGGTGTGTGCTTGGGCTGAGCTTGAGCTTTACACGTGCAGAGGCTTCTCTTGGAGTTAAACGCCAAGTTGTAACGTCTGTTTGGCGTTTAACTCTGATTTGTGACGTGTTTCTGGTGTTTTACTCCAGCATACAGCATGGAACTGGCGTTGAACGCCAGTTTGTGTCATCTAAACTCGAATGAAGTATAAACTATTATATATTGCTAGAAATCCTTGGATGTCTACTTTCCAACGCAATTGAAAGCGCGCCATTTGGAGTTCTGTAGCTCCAGAAAATCCATTTCGAGTGCAGGGAGGTCAGAATCCAACAGCATCAGCAGTCCTTTTTCGTCCTGAATCAGATTTTTGCTCAGATCCCTCAATTTCAGCTAGAAAATACCTGAAATCACAGAAAAACACACAAACTCCTAGTAAAGTCCAGAAATGTGAATTTTGCATAAAAACTAATGAAAATATCCCTAAAAGTAGCTAGATCCTACTAGAAATTACCTAAAAACAATGCCAAAAGCGTATAAATTATCCGCTCATCACTTTCCTCTTTCTAGAGGTTTCTCCGGCCTTAGGTGCCATAATGGTTATGGAAAAACAAAAAGCAATACTTTTTCCACACCAAACTTAAAAGGTTTGCTCGTCCTCGAGCAAAAGAAGAAAGAAGGGAGTAAAAGGAGAAGTGGAGGAGATGGAGGTGTGTGAATGGGTGGGTTTGGAAGGGGAATGGTTTGAATTTTAATGGTGAGGTAGGTGGGGATCCTGTGGGGTCCATAGATCCTGAGGTGTCAAGGATTTCTCATCCTTGCACCATTTAGGCGTGTAGAACGCCCTCTTAGTGCAATCTTGGCGTTTAACACCAGACTGCTGCTTGTTTCTGGCGTTAAACACCGGCTTGCAGCCTATTTTTGGCATTTAACGCCAGCTTGATGCTCCTTTCTGGCGTTAAACGCCAGTCTGATGCTTCTTACTGGCGTTTAAACGCCAGTAAGCTTATCCTCCAGGGTGTGCTATTTTTAATGCTGTTTTTGATTTTGCTTTAATTTTTACCGTTGTTTTTGTGACTTCACATGATCATCAACCTAAAGAAAACACAAAATAGCAATGGTATTTTAACATAGATAGATAAAATTGGGTTGCCTCCCAATAAGCGCTTCTTTATCATCTTTAGCTGGACTATTACTAAGCTTTAATCCTGTCTCAGTCTTGAATGGCAAAAAGTTACTCATCCGGAAAGGTTCCAGAGATCTCAGTAAGAGGGAGGGATGTCCCTTCTATTAGTTCTATTCAGGACAGGTGATCTGCTACTTGGTTCTCTGTCCCTTTTTTGTCTGTTATTTCTATATCAAACTCTTGCAGAAGCAACACCCATCTTATGAGCCTGGGTTTTGAATCCTGCTTTGTGAGTAGATATTTAAGAACAGCATGGTCAGTGTACACAATCACTTTTGATCCTACTAAATAGGATCTAAACTTGTCAATGGCATAAACCACTGCAAGCAATTCCTTTTCTGTGGTTGTGTAGTTCTTCTGCGCATCATTTAGAACACGGCTGGCATAATAAATGATGTCCAGAAGCTTGTAATGCCTCTGTCCCAACACTGCACCAATGGCCTGATCACTGGCATCACACATTAATTCAAATGGTAATGTCCAGTCTGGTACAGAGATGACTGGTGCTGTGACCAGCTTGGCTTTTAGAGTCTCAAACGCCTGCAGAGACTCCTTATCAAAGATAAATGGCGTGTCAGCAGCTAGCAGATTACTCAGAAGTTTTGCAATTTTTGAAAAATCCTTTATAAACCTTCTGTAGAATCCTGCATGCCCCAGAAAGCTTCTGATTGCCTTAACATTGGCAGGTGGTGGTAATTTTTCAATTACCTCCACCTTAGCTTGATCCACCTCTATTCCTTTGTTCGAAATTTTGTGCCCAAGGACAATTCCTTCAGTCACCATAAAGTGACATTTTTTCCAGTTTAAAACTAGGTTAGTCTCTTGGAACCTTTTTAGAACAAGTGCCAGATGGTCATGACAGGAGCTGAATGAGTCTCCAAATACTGAGAAGTCATCCATAAAGACTTCCATAAATTTTTCCACCATATCAGAGAAAATAGAGAGCATGCATTTCTGAAAAGTTGCAGGTGCATTGCACAGGCCTAATGGTATCCTTCTGTATGCAAATACTCCAGATAGACATGTGAATTCTGTTTTCTCTTGATCCTGGGGATCTACTACAATCTGGTTGTGACCTGAATAGCCATCCAAAAAGCAGTAGTAATCATGACCTGCTAGTCTTTCTAGCATCTGGTCTATGAATGGTAAAGGAAAATGATCCTTTTTGGTGGCTGTATTGAGTTTTCTGTAGTCAATCCACATGCGCCACCCTGTAACTGTTCTTGTAGAAACCAGTTCATTCTTTTCATTATGAACCACTGTCATGCCTTCCTTCTTAGAGACGACTTGGACAGGGCTTACCCAGGGGCTATCAGAAATAGGATAAATGATCCCAGCCTCTAGTAATTTAGTGACATCTTTCTGCACCACTTCCTTCATGGCTGGATTTAGCCGCCTTTGTGGTTGAACCACTGGCTTAGCATTATCCTCCAATAGGATCTTGTGCATGCATCTGGCTGAGCTAATGCCCTTAAGATTACTTATGGACCACCCAAGAGCTGTCTTGTGCGTCCTTAGCACTTGAATTAGTGCCTTCTCTTCCTGTGAATTTAAAGCAGAGCTTATGATTACAGGAAAAGTGTCACCTTCTCCCAAAAATGCATATTTCAGGGATGGTGGTAATGGTTTGAGCTCGGGTTTAGGAGGTTTCTCCTCTTCCTGAGGGATTTTCAGAGGTTCTATTATTCTCTCTGGTTCTTCTAGATCAGGCTGAACATCTTTAAAAATATCCTCTAGCTCTAATTTGAGACTCTCAGTCATATTGACCTCTTCTACCAGAGAGTCAATAATATCAGTGCTCATGTAGTCATTTGGGGTGTCTGGATGTTGCATAGCTTCGACAACATTCAACTTAAACTCGTCTTCATTGACTCTCAGGGTTAATTCCCCTTTTTGGACGTCAATGAGGATTCGTCCAGTTGCTAGGAAAGGTCTTCCTAGAATGAGAGTTGCACTCTTGTGCTCCTCTATTTCCAGCACCACAAAATCAGTGGGAAAGGCAAATGGCCCAACCTTGACAATCATGACTTCAATCATGCCTGATGGGTATTTAAGGGAGCCATCAGCAAGTTGGAGACATATCCGGGTTGGTTTGACTTCTTCAGTCAAACCAAGCTTTTTGATAGTGGATGTAGGTATTAGGTTGATACTTGCTCCAAGATCACATAGAGCTTTCTTGGTACAAGTACCCTCTAATGTGCATGGTATCATGAAGCTTCCGGGATCTTTAAGCTTCTCTGGTAAGCTTTTCAGAATGACTGCACTGCATTCTTCAGTGAG
>NC_029775.3:27442026-27445437 GCF_000817695.3 Arachis duranensis
TTCCAATCCTTCTTATGACTCAAGATCTCTTTCATGAACTTAGCATTAGAGGGTATTTGCTCAAGTGCCTCTGCAAACGGAATCTTCATTTCAAGAGTCCTGAGATAGTCTGCAAAGCGGGCAAATTGCTTATCCTGTTCCGCTTGGCGGAGTTTTTGAGGATAAGGCATTTTGGCTTTGTATTCCTCAACCTTAGTTGCTGCAGGTTTATTTCCTACAGATGTGGTTGGAGAAGCCTTTTTAGAGGGGTTGCTATCAGCACTTGTAAGTGTCTGATCCTTCACTGGCGTTTGAATGCCAGAGTTGGAAGCTGGATTGGCGTTGGACGCCAACTCCTTACCTGTTTCTGGCGTTTGAACGCCATAACTGAGCTTTCCTTGGGCGTTTAACGCCAACTCCTTGCTTGTTTGTGGCGTTTGAACGCCAGAACTAAGTATGGGTTAGGCGTTTAACGCCAGCTCTCCAACCTTTTCTGGCGTTTGAGCGCCAGAATCATTCCTCTCTGGGCTCTTACTATCCTCAGAGGGATTTTGGGTAGCAGTTTGTTCATTTCTTGGCTTCCTGCTGCATTGAAGTGAGGTATTTAATGTTTTTCCCACTTTTTAATTGAACTGCTTGGCACTCTTCTGTTATTTGTTTTGATAACTGCTGTTCTGTTTGCTTCAACTGTACTTCCATATTCATATTAGCCATTCTCGTGTCTTGTAATATCTCCTTGAATTCGGCTAGCTGTTTTGTTAGAAAATCTAATTGCTGATTGAATTCAGTAGCTTGTTCTGCAGGACTGAGTTCAGCAGTTACTGTTTTAGCCTCTTCTTTCATGGAAGGTTCATGATGCCAGGGCATCCTGGCTAGTTTTACTAGCCATTTTTTGTATGCTTTAGGTTGGTTTCATGCATTTTCTTAGGCAATAAGCAAGTATTTGGATGAGAATTATATGCATGCCTTGATTCAATCAAACATTGTTAAATATGTGCATTTTCATGAGATTTATGCAAGAAATGTTGGATGTTATGAATGATGCAAAATCTTGTGATTTATCAAGGCTTTGATGCATGTGTTTGGTTGATAATAGGTGAAGCAAGCAGCCCTGGAGAGTGAACAAAGAGGAGTTGCACGTTGCCAACTTGCACTTCAACTAGAGTGTTCATCAACAACGCCCAACAATGTAAGGCAGCCCTGGAGAAGCACATTTGGGCGTTTCCAACTTGGAGAAAGGGTGAGTGTTTGAAGGCAACGCCAAGCAGCCCTGAGGAGCTTCGAGGGCGTTGCCAACGTGGGAAGTATAGGCGTTGTTCAAGGCAACGCTGAGCTAGAAGAACTTGGGCCAGGGAGGAGCTTGAGCACGTTGCCAACGTGCTACTTCATTGGAGTGTTTAGAGGCAACGCCAGGAGGAGAGGAAGCTGGCGTTGCCAACGCCAGGAAAATAGGCGTGTTCAATGACAACGCCAAGCAACAAACATGGAGCCTTAAGGAAGGCTCGAGCACATTGCTAACTTGGGATTCATTGGCGTGTGTAGTGGCAACGCTAGGAAGCAAGCATGGAGCAAGGGGGCAGGGGTTGGCACGTTGCCAACGTGCTGAAAAGAAGGAGTGTTCATCAACAACGCAGCAACCCTGGCAGCTTGACCTTGCTCTCTTCCATGGAGTATATCTTGAGTTGTAGACCTTCAAATGATGCACTCTCAACGGCATTGAAAAGTAGACATCCAGAGCTTTCCAACCATATATCATAGTATGGGATTGGCATTCATTTGAAGCTTCAAAAGATGGCTTCATTTAGAGCTTTAGAATCTGAGCACGTTGGCAACGCTGGAAACAAGGGCGTTTTCACCAAAAACGTGTGCAATTTTGGCAGCCTGACCCTGTCTCCTTCAAACGAGCATAACTTGAGTTATAGAGATCCAAATTGAGTGCTTTTAGTTGCGTTGGAAAGCTCACATTCAGAGCTTTCCAACCATATATAATAGTCTATAGTGGAGCATGAAATAGAAGCTCGAATCAGAGTCATCTTTAGGCCCCAAAAACAAGGAAATGAGGTTGAAATTCAAGGCAGCATGAATGAGCCAAGAGAGGAGGGTCGAACACGTTGCCAGGGCCAAAATGAACTGGCGTGTTCCTTGGAAACTCCAGCAACAATGCCCAGGCCAAGAAATTTGGGCTAGGGGCGTTGTTGAGCACGTTATTGGTGGCATGTTTGACAAAACGGCCAACCAGGGCAGCCTGACCTTGCCCTCTTCAATGGAGCATAACTTGAGCTAGGAAAGTCCAAATGAAGTGATTTTAGTGGCATTGGAAAGTAGACATCAAGAGCTTTCCAATGATATATCATAGTTTATATTTAGGCAAAGGATTGAAGCTCAAATTCTGGGCAATATTAGGCATGAGAGAAGAGTCAAGAAGAAGAAGAGCAAGTTGTTAGCAACAACTTGGGCCAACAACGCCCAAGTCTCAAAGCTCACTTCCAGGAAAGCCACTTGCACATTGCCAACGTGCATTATGCTTGGAGTTATTGGCAACAACGCCAAGTCATTGGGCCAAAGCAGTGAAAATGAGCCCTGCTTGACAAGAATTCCTTCATGAAGCTAATCCAAATCAAGCAAGCAAAGCCCATAAATCTCAACCAATCAAGGCCACAAGAATCATCTAGAATAGTTGATTTTCATTTAATTGTAATTTGATTTTAATTCAATTTGTAATTTAGAAAAGCCTATATAAAGGCCATAGTTTCATAGAATTGGGGGTGGGATTGAAGGGAGACGGAGGAGACCAATTTGAAATTCTGTGAATTGGCACACTCCATTGAGAGTGGGTCTTCGGACCCCTCCCCTTCATACACTCTTCTTCACTTCCCCTTCTCTTCTTTCTTAGTAGTAATGTAGTTTAATTTGTAGTTTTCATTTATGAATTCTTGAATTATCAATTTCTGTTTTGAAGTCTCCTTCTTCTTTTCTTTACACTTAGTTTAATTTTTGTTTATGGAAATTGTTGTTGAAATTGGAGCTATGATTCACTAAACCCCACTTTCATTAGGGGGAAGAGCTCTGCTTGTTTGAATGCATTGATGAACTCATCTTTTCCTCCTCAATTCTAGTGGTTAATCTAAAGAGGAAACTCTTGTTCTTCAAAGATTCAACCACCATCGAGAGAGGGGTTAATCTATGTGAATTGTGTGGTAATTTTTGAAGAATGAGCCACATAATTCAGTTTAGAGTTCATCCTTTCATGATTTCCTTAATCAATACACCTTGGTTGGTATGTGAGATGTAACTTTCCTTGGTTGAGATTATGGGAGTTGTGTGGCTGGATTAGATTTGAGCTTCATCTCTTCTCATGAACAATTAGATCACGAGAGTGGCAATTGGTTATGTTGAGAGAAATTGAATCACCAAGAGATTGGGATTCAATTA
>NC_029775.3:27445497-27447043 GCF_000817695.3 Arachis duranensis
ATCTCATTTTTACGTATCAAGTTTTTGGCGCCGTTGCCGGGGATTGGAAAAGATTGACAATGATTAAGTGAATGGTAGTTTAGATTAAGCATTTTCTTTGTTTTTGCTTTGTACAGTTCTTTTAATTTTTTTGATTTTCTTTTTGACACTAAGGTGTTTGAGTTATTGCCTCACTAAGAAATTCTGTCTCTGTGACATGAATTTCAATTTCCATTGATGTTACATTTTACAAAATACAAATGAAGTTCAACTAATCTTATGGTCAAACAAAATTTTATGGGATATTACCCACCATCACCAATCTCTAATGGTGGCTGGGAATATCACCAAGAAGATTCAAATTATGAGCACTCCAATTCATTGAGTTATGCTTCAGAACCACAAGATGAGCAAGAGAATCATATGGGATATTTCTCACCACCACAAAATGATTCAAGTTATTCTAATGGTGGCTGGGAGTATCGCCAAGAAATTGCAAATTCTGAGCACTCCAATCCATGGAGATTTGCTCCAGAGCCACAAATTGATCAAGCTAATCACATGAGATATTGTTCAGAACCACAAAATGATTTATGTCATTACCCTCATGGTGCTTGGGCATATCAACAAGAGTGTGAACAATCAAGTGAAATGAATTTTCTCCCAGAGCCACAAAGTGAACCATGCTGTTATGACATTGACACAAACTATGGCTGGGAAGGGAATTTTAATTCTCCAAATGCTATTCATCAAGAGACATCATCTCTTGATTATGCTTTCAACAAATTCATGCAAGATCCCTCCCAAGGACCACAAGATTGTCCATACTATGATGATTTCAACAATTCTTCAAGTTGTGCCTGGGAGGAGCAAAACCAGAAAGCATTTGAGAGCCCATATTCCACTTATCAAGAGCCATCACCTCTTAATTATCCAACCTCACCTCCAAATTTTTCATATCAAAATTCTTCACCACTTGAGTTTGCCTCAACACAAAATTCCTTCCAAAATTCATACAATTCAATTCATTATCCACAAAATTCATTCCACCAACCACAAAACTCATTCCACAATTCACAAGATTCATTCTATACCACTCAAAACAACCTCACCACAACACATCCATATCAACAAAACTTCTCTCAACCTTCATCTCTTAAGCTAGTAGCTGAGGACCTCCTTCAAAAGTCTAGAGAACTCTTGGAAAGACAAGAACAATCTTGGGAGGAACGAGAGAGCCTTTTTGAGAAAATAGATGGGCACTTAGAGCAAATAAGGAAACACTTCGGGTTGCCAAGCAGTGAGGATGAAGACCAATTTGTGGGTGAGGAAGTGGAAAAAGAAGAACAAGAGGTCCATGTGTCAAGTGAAATTTCAATGAAGAATGAGGTGGCTGAGAATGAAATTGAACTTGAGGTGATAAAAGAACATGAACATTCACAACCATCACAAACTTCCCTTGAATCTGTGATCGAAAAATATGAAGAGGAGATGAAAAAATCTTGGGAAGAACAACAAACCTCTTCCATGATTGAGCTATTAAAGCAAATGTTGAGTGTAAAAGAAG
>NC_029775.3:27447925-27449185 GCF_000817695.3 Arachis duranensis
GATTGTTTTCAATCTTTTTGGATGATTGCATCAAATCAAAAAATGAAAGTGACACACCAAGATTCTAAGTTTGGTGTGCCATTTATTTTCTATGCAATTTATTCAAGCAACACTACTTGTCTGCATAATCATAATGCCTCTGCAGCTTTAGTTTTCTCTTTTGATTTGACACTTTTTCATTCTACTTGCTTTAGTTATTTTTCTATCTTCAAATGCTTTCATTTAGTTTGCTTATTAACTGTTTTTGTTAATACATTACCAAGAGATCCTTATTCATGACAGATTCTTAGCTTGGTGATTGTATTTAACATACAACAGTTTCATTTGCTTAGTTTTAATTCAAATAAATTGACATATGATTGCATTCTAAGTTTGGTGTTGCTATGCAACAAAATCTGTTTCCAATCTTTACTAGATACTTGCATTAATTCCAAGTGAAAGTGTCACACTAAGTTTGGTGTGCCACTTATCTTTTATGCAATGTATTGTGCTCACCTTCTTAAGTTTGCAATAAAAATGTCTCTATCTCTTGTGCCTTAATTGTTAGCTTTAATTTTGCTTACCTGAAACACATGTGCTACTAATGCTTCATTGTGTAAGACATTCATGATCTATCTTAGCCCCATAGCCACAGTTCTAATTGTTGCTTGAGGACAAGCAATCATTATAAGTTTGGTGTGGGAAGGGAAAGAAAAGGAAGAAAAGGACAACAATAGAGAAGATAAATTACAAGGTTGTAAAGTTCTTTTTCCTCTCATTTGTTTCCAGCACTTTAAATTGCATGATTGTCTTATTACCTTCTCTGTATACATGTGAGATATGAATGGGCATAGTTTGATTTCTAAATTGCAATATGCTGCTGTGGCATTATGACTACCAACTTGAGTTTTGTGAATTCAAAAGCAATAAAGTATCATGATCTTAAACAAACAAGGAATTAAAGAAGAATTTAGTATGTGCATACAAGTATTGGAAAGCTAGTATGATTGATTGTTGCTCAAGTACATTAGATTTTATTTAATTGAAGTTTTCATCTAGGACACTTTGTGAAATCTTTTGAAATCATGAAAACCTTGAAAAAAAAAGAAGGCAAAGAAAAGAAAAAGGGAAAGAATGAGAAAGCTGAAGGCTCTGAGTACCAATGACAATTTCATTGTTATGTACTTGTGGTGTTTATGTATCAAGTAAAATGCTTGAAAACAAAACACTTAGAAGTCAAGGCTAGGCTCAAGTGCAAAAGCACTCCCTCAAAGCTCAAGG